>NC_142841.1:19090909-19393939 GCF_061612785.1 Hesperophylax consimilis | reverse complement strand
TATCTCTTGGCAAATAAAGAAAGCATATTTTATTTATTTATTTATTTATTTAATATCAACGGTATAAATATACCATAAACAATGATAACATGTCACAGTTAAAATCGTAGAAATATTTTAAAAAAAGAATTACAAATATATGTGGCATTTGAATGTGAAATGACATTAGAGAGTAAGTAAACAGGAGATACAAGTACATAAGTTTCTATAGTGCAAATAAGGTAGAATTAGATTTAATTAATATTGATTGAAAAGATTTGATAGCATAGCCCTCTTGTACCTACCTTGCGTGCAGTTAAATAGATCTGCCACATCTGCGTATCTATTACTAACTAAATTTTTAATCCTGATTATGAAACCTTTGATTTTGAAACATGTACTTTTAAATAAACTGGTGGTTTAAGGCGATGCACTACATTGTGTAATATTTTAAATTGAGCCGCTATCAATAAAAACCCTTACGTATATGGCGATAAGGTTTAAATTCCCGATTAACACCATCCGCCTGTTTTGATTTATGCAAGAAAAAAACATGGCCAAAAAGTGCCTTTATTTTATTTTGTGGATGTTCAGGCATAAATATTTAATTTTTTTTCGATTATTCTTTAAATACCTTAATTTTCCAAATTATACAATAAAATCATAACCGAAAATGGGTTCGTAAGTAGGAGATTTTGAACACTAAAGCAGTTTTAATAGGCCTTTACATTATTTTTTTCTGGGCTTATAAAAATACTTATCTAAAAAATACTCGATTTTTTCAAAGGCCAAGATGTATTCTACTCGCAGTATTTAATTAAAGCACCTGAAATATTTCTAGGCGACCAAATTTTCAAACCAAAAACACATCATTCGGCATTCTCTGTAAGTTAGCGTCCTCTGTGGCAGCTGGACGCATCATGCCGTCTTCCAACCGCTTTGTGTTTTTGTTTTAGTATTTTCAAGGGAAACGAGGCAACATCCCTTTGAAATTATTTTAAAAATCAGTGAATCAACATTTTAAATTAACTTACCAATTAGTAATCAGAACTTTATAGTAATGTGATTAGAGTGCAGTGTTTTAAAAATGAATAATCGTAAATTGTGCTAAAAAATATTCTAAATTCGCTGAAGTTGAACTTGGGACGAGAATCGGTAACTGAAGGTACGCCAGATGTTTTCAATGGAATTCTAGGAAACTCTGAAAGCGCTAACAAGTGCCCAGGGTAATTTATTATCCCTTCCGTCACCTTTTATTGCGGGACAATGCACCACTAACATAATCACCAGGAACAAGTGTACAAGGAGATGGACTTGCCGAACGTCACAACGGTGCTGCCAAGGTTTGTTATCTATGTGAGGATACGGTGACAGCGCTTAAATAGCAGCAGACACATACCTGTACGGAAGACGAACCTCGTGCTGACACTGTTGGTGGACGCGGTGCGCTCTCTCGCTGCAACAGCTGGACCAGTGTCCTCACCACCTAGGATTCTTGCTGCAGAGTCTCCGTCCTCCATCTTCGTCGAATGTCACAGCGGTGCTGCCAAAGTCTGGAATCCATGAGAGGACATTGTGTCAGAGCTCTATTAGCAGCAGACACATACCTGGACGAATGACGAACCTCGTGCTGGCACTGTTGGTGGACGCGGTGCACTCTCTCGCTGCAGCAGCTGGTCCAGTTTCCTCACCATCTAGGATTCTTGCAGCAGATTCTCCATCTTCGTTTCACCTGTTTCTGTACTTCATTTTATTTAACTTAATTTCAATTTAAATTTGTAATATTTATATTTTTTTGTAATATCTGCATTAATTGTAAAGCGCCCCTGAGTTGATATCTCACAAAAACGGCGCTATACAAATCATCCAATAAATAAATAAATAAATAAATACTACGTATGGCATCGCCTTAAACAAAGTTTGTTATTTTCATAATAAAATAAGACACCACAATATATTGTTAATATCAGATATTTCAATTGTTCAATGAGAAAAGTAGGCTGTTGAAACTCTGACTATTCCAGTAAGTAACTGTTAGTAACTTTATAGTTCTATTGGTAGAAAACAAGTCGCTTTCAGCCATTAATACAATGCCGATTTCATGCTGCTAAAAGCAATAATGATGTGGTTTTATGAGTAGAGACGCGCCTCATTTGGTTGAATAGTTCAACGAAGTCTTCTTCATGACCCTGAGGGGGTTCACGATTCACGATGATCATGATCGTGAAATAATCATGTTCTGAGAATGATTAGTCCGCGCAAGAATGAAATACATCACCAGGTAAGATATTTCAAACAGTGTGATCCTCTATGTATTAAAATACTTTATAAGGATGTACATAATTACCATATTTTGAAAAATGCTTTCCTAACTGGAATTTCCCTTGCTGGAAAATTCATTAAAACAACTTTCTTGAATACCATCATCCGGCAAATATATTTCAAGAATACTGGGAAATATAGTGAAATCCCATGTGTAAGGATTTAGTTAAATTTTAAGAATTTTACAATGTATTTTAATTAAATGTAAATGATTACCTTTGTTTTAACCACTATTTTAAAACAAATTATCTACATGTTTCAGAACCGAAGGATACTTCACCGGACAACATAGTATATTAAATTAAGTATTAATTCACCAACCTGTGATAACATGCTTTCCTTGGTGAAATTTTTTTAGCTAAGGAATTAAATAAAATATCTTTTTCTTTATGTTACTGAACTTTTTTATTTATTTTACCACTGAAAATAAACAAGTGTTCTTAATCATTTGGGACTGCCATAAATAAAACTTTCCCGGGTTACGAATAACCTCACAATTATTTTAAAATCTCTTACTACCACCACAGTGAGCGAAAAATTGACCTAATTGTGACAAAATTTTTAGTGGCTTTAAAGAGAAATGTGTAATTTTTGAAAAACGTTTAATTGAACCCATAATATATGATTAACATTAATAAAATCAGAAGTGCTTTCCTTCACCAGAATATCAAAACTAAGTTTACATTGTAATCATGGCAAGCCGCGATGTAAATTCTTTTTAAAAATACATAAATTAAAAACATGGTGGCGGGTATTTTGTTTTTGATCTACATATAGTACATGGTATCTAGAAATTTAACGACTTTCATAAATTTACTGCTTGGAACGATTTTGTTTCAAATTCTTATAAAATTGCCTCACTCTATGTTGGTGAATTGAGTACGCGAGTTATTTCAATTAAAAATATACCCACATAGATAAAATTTTCGATACAATTGAATTTCAGCCGTAGGCCTAAAATTTATTGTTATTTTATTATTCTCACGGTTAGTATATTAGATTAGTATGTTAGACATATTGAAAAAAAAAAACGAATCAACTCTTCCGGTCAATCATCGTAATAATTAATACATGTTATGTAGAATTTGTGGTGTTCTCATGGGTTGTGCAATTTGAGCATTGTCTGTATTAAAATTGAAATAATATGAACTTCAAAGCTAAGAAATTTCTCGTTAACCTTCAAATACCTAACTACATGACGGATATTTTTTTGCCACATGTAATTGGTATTATTTTACACAAGTAGAGGAAAACTACAATAATCTTTGTTATAGAGATGGTTGGGAGGATTTACCTAAACAAAAGATAACAAATATAGTTTAAAGTTTTTTTTCTTTTCTTGTTTGTTCTACTTGTGATGGTTTGAATAATCCCATAAATAAACGATAAATAATAAACAAACGTGCTCCAAAAAAATTTTTGTCTAGACTAGCAACATGGGATAGATTGACAGGCGGGGCTTGGAGTAAACATGTTCCCACGGGAAGGAAGAAAGAGGGGATCGCAGGAGGCAGTCGGTTTTTGAACTTGGGTACGTTGACAGCCCCGAGAAATGAATACAAATCAGAAGTGATGTGTGAGATTACAGTTAATTAGTGAATTCAGATGGTGTTAGAAAGCTTTGTTGGTTTTTGAATTAAAGTGAAATATTATTGAACCGGTGTTTGTGTGAAGTGAAAGTGGTTGGACTCAGTGAGAATACAATTAATAATAATGACAATAATTGGATAATTTGTAGAGCGCCGTTTTGTGAAAAATCACCCCAGGGGCGCTAAGAGTTGGGCGATCGCGATTGTAATATAAAGTGTGTTAGATTAAACGTGATTTCGTAAATATGTAGTTCAAACTAAATTACTTGTCTTAAAAACATGAAAATAATAATAATAATAATAATGATTGCGTTTTAAAACAGAGTGAACGTATTTAAAGGCAGGAAGTGTTTAAATTGGATTAGGGAAGAATTAAAGGTTGGCGAGATGGCGGTCTATCCACGGAGACCGTAAACCAGAAAATCAAACAAATCATAAAACTCGGGTTCGAATCCTGACAGATTAGGGAGGTACAATTTTATTTACAGAATTATTTAATTACCCTTTTAAAGGCGTAGGGAGGGGACCAAAATTGAACAGATTGCAAGGATTTCGCTAAAATGAGGAAAGAAGCCGATAGGGAGGAGATCGAAAATTAAACTGATTTAGCTATATAGTGTAACCAGGTAAGCTTCACGCTGAGAATGAGAGATGACTAACTGGGTGAGTTTTTTTAATATTATATATTAAATTCCAGAGGACCCTTTTAAAAGACGGATACAACCGAGGTACAGGAACTAAGTTTACGACACCTGCCGCCCAAATAATGTTATCATTAAAAAGAATGTTCTAGGCGAACTGTCAATCAGCTGTGAGCGAGAGACAAGCCAACGACCTTTTCATATGTAGGCCGATAACTTTTGTTTTAGGGGAACACCTTGGACCGAGGGTCATATCGGGAATTGACCTACCTGCCGATCTGTTATTCTTTTAAAACATTACGAATCAAATCATGACGTTGACCCTGCGGTAGGTATTGAATCGCCGACGAAACATAAAATACCTATTACAAATTAGGCCAACCAATATAAATTCGCAGTATAAAAATACCTATCTACAGGGTACCTACCACAACACTGGCGTACAATTGAAACAGCGAACACTATGAGTGATAGAGGCGTTTAGGCTACGGCAGTGTACAGTCAGTCGAAGGAGAAGTTTTGCTAGCGTATGACCGCCCGAATAGAAAGCGATCGGATGCAACCAGACAGAACAAAATTTAATACTTTTCATCTATTGTTTGACTTTCTAATTTACAAATTGGGGTGCACAAAGACAAATCTCCGAAATAAAACTACCAACCGAACAACTTTTCTCAACAGCTACCTTTCGAGAGGTAGGCAGCCTCTTTAAATTAAATGCAAAAATCAAACCAATTATCCGTTTATACCTACCTGAGAGGATAGGTATTCAGTAGAAGTTACCCATACCTAATACACGAGGATGCTAGTAACCTCATAAAATAATTACTGGAACCTAATATTAAAATACAGACAGTCCTCATCCTAAATTTGGCATTTCGATTAAACCTTACATATATCTCACATGATAATTGGCTGAATGGTTAGGCACACAACCTATCGATAAAAGCAGGCTAAATGTCGACAAGATCGTCGTGTGTTATCTATGTTATTGACCTAGAAAGGGATGTAAATTCCCGACGACGAGGAAGTTACAACGTTTTCTGGAGGTGGCGCGTAACTTAGGACCTTACGTGTCACATTTTCGCGACTAGATTCGTGACAAGGGATGTCATGGTTTTCCCCTTCTACACTCAGTAAAGTAGATTTTCCTGGAGGTGCATGAGGTTGGGGCAATTCTGAAATTGGTGATGAGACCTGGTTTTCTTTATTCTGGCGTGACGGTTGCCGATTTGGAACAAGGGGAGACCCGGCCGGTTGTGATATCCAGACACGCAGATATCGATCGCCTTGTTCAAATTATCATCCATCGGTTTTGTTTGGTAAAGAGGAGGAGCCAACTTTAATTTGAAAAAATTCATTCCCGTTCCTCTCCCTTCCCTCCCAAAATATATACATGGATGGCGCCGACAACTAACACCATAAATTTATCGTATGTATATCACATATATAAAATCTAACACTTTATTATATTCACATTACCCTACGATAGATAGAATCGCGTAGCTAGTTGGGGAGCAGGCGACTTAGAAAATAAGGTTTATGAAATGGCTTTAAAACACAGCGGTAATGGATTCAACTCACTCTATCTCAAAAGAACCGAGGGATACCACACATACATAGATAACTAGGTTTCTATACCGAGAAACAAAAAAAACCAACACAACGTTCGGTGAAGCCTTTTTATACTGAACCGTCACGTGAAATGAGTACGTTCAAGGTCGTACGTCACGTAGACAAACTAGGATGTACACACTTGAAGGGGTGTGTAATAAAGAGAGGAGCAAAGGCTTGTAAAGACGGCAGGGAGGATATTCCTACCCCGGATATATACATAACCAAAGCCTTATGGAAAAGTTACCTATGGGACTTAAAGGAAATTTATCGTAGAGGGACGAGAAGGAAAAGTAAGAAAGGGCAGATCATTACATACTTTACCTCCCTTTTCCTTTTTTTATTATTTTGTATGTGAAGCTTATAAATTTAATAATATTTTTAATATTTTTGTACTCTTTTGTATGTGAAACTTATGATTTTGATATCTAAATATTTATTTATATATTTATTTATTTATAGAATACATGATAATACAATAATACATTTTCTTACATGTGATACATTAAATCATTTTAATGAATGTAAAATTGTAACTATTAACTCCCACCTATGTATCAAGTTCATTCAGTCCTGCAATGAGTTTTGTAACTCATCGGGATTGCACTGGCAAGAAATAAAAATTATAAAACTGTAACAATAATTATGAAGTAAAAAAAGTGAAGGTGGTAGTGCAAGTAGATGCAAAGAGTTTAGTTTTACTACTCCGGAAGATGGGATGGTAATGGAGACAAAAAAGTGTAATGAAAAATGGTAATTGGAATGGATCTGAAAATTTCACGTTATTTTTCGACGAAATTCGCGTTATTTTCGACGAAATTCGCATAACTTTTGTGTCGAAATTATTATTACTTTTTGTGATTTTTTTGGCGACAGCGGTGTTATTTTTCACTAAAAGCGGTGATTTTGTGAAAAAATTTGGAAAAATTTGCATTATCGTGACAGCGGCAAGCTCATTGTTTCTGACTTCAAAATATGTTCAATAAAAATTTCCTTCAGCAAGGGAAAATGAAATTTTATGCTTAAAATGTAATATAAGAATTATAAAATTATTAATAATTATATTTTTGGTGCTGCCATTCGCTTTAAGTAAAACTAATTTAAAAATTATATCATGCGATCCATGGTTATGTTCAAGGTGTTGCCAGTTTTTAAGGAATTAGTACAGTAAGACTGAATGCTGTAAACATGAGATCCCTGAAGCGTATGTGTGGTAAAAACAATGTATAATCGTGTGAGAAATGTGGAGATCCACAAAGAATGCAAGGCTGATGTAGTCGTAATGAGTAAGATTAAGAATGGAACGCTTAGATGGTTTGGGCATGTAGAGCGAATGAATGAAGAACGGTGTTAGAAGGATATACTTGTATGACGCAAATGTGAATAGTAGAAGAAGTCGGGGAGGCCGGAGGAAGACATGGCACGATCAAGTGAATCATACTTGAGGCGGCCCATGTCAAGAGTCAGTATAATAGAAGAGTAGCATGAGACGAAGTATGAATGTGAATGAGGCAAGGAGTGTGTGCCAATACTCTCTCTGCCTACCCCTGGGGAGAAATGGCGTAATGGTTAGTTAGTACGGTCACAAAATATAATTTAATCTCTAATGGCAACTATCTGTATGAAATCGATAAGATGTGTAAAGTATTGTAAGTTAAAAATACCAGCGTGTAAAGAATCGCCGATCAGTAAATAGCCAGAGACTCGCTCTTCTCTCTATCCCCTTTCCTAGCCCTGCCTCACCCACTTCAAACAGAATTTTACCAATCGGGATGCTATAATTCCCTTGCCTGTGGGCAGATTAAATTCTTATGCAGAATCACATAAATAGTATTAAGATATCTTAATTCACGCGTCTCTCATATAATGCTTATCAAGTCATAAATTAACTAGAAACTCTCGGCGTAACTGTGAAAGTTAATACAACACCGAATTATCATAATATTACGCTATAACCTTGTCTAGCAAGTTGCGCTGGTTGAATAATGCGCACGTTTTATTACTGTGCCCGTATTTGCGTGTTTGTTGGATCTATTGGATTAGTTAAATCGCGGTTACGACTGATTTGACAACAATATTTATCTAGCGATCTTTGGAGACACCAATTCAGAGCGGAACAACTATAATTGACCGGCAAAACTAAAGACTTAGGCGATGCACTACGTCGTGTAATCTTTTGAATCGAGCCGTTATCAATAACACACCTTACGTAGATGGCGATAAGGTTTAAATTCCCGCTTAACACAATCCACTTTTTTTAATTTATGCAAGAAAAAAACATGGCCAAAAAGTGCCTTTTATTTTATTTTGTGGATGTTCAGCGCAAATATTAAAATGTTTTTCGATCATTTTATAAATAACTTAATTCGCCACATTAAACAATAAAACCATAACCGAAAATGGGTTCGTAAGTAGGAGATTTTGAACTTTAAAGCAGTTTTCAAAGGCCTTATACATTATTTTTTTCTGGGCTTATAAAAAGACTTAATTAAAGCATCTGAAACATTTCTAGGCGACCAAATTTTCAAACCAAAAAGACGTGATTTTGCATTACTACGTACTGCATCGCCTTAAAAGTGAATACTGCAAGAGTTCCAACTGTCCAGAGTCAGTGGGAATATAGGGGGTGAGGCAGAAGGGAGAGGGAAATGGAAGCAAATACGCAAGAAGGCGGTTGGGAAATACCTGACTATTATTCAGATCGTATCACCAAACACGGCAAAAGCCATTTCAAACAACGTTTCGATTCTTAATGGCAGTCTTTCACCAAGGCTATTCTGAGAGAATCTTGCACTCTGGAACGTGTCATAAATATACCTACTCCATATAAAAAATATATTTTACTTCAATTTTAAATAAAGCAAATTTATTAAGGGATTGGTTATCTTTCAGCGTGGCGATACTGAAATATATATCGTACAGTACAGAACCTGGTTCGTCCGACTCTAAGTAGAGCGTCCACCGGGCTAACGACCAACTCATTGTGAAGTAGGAATGAAACAAAATTGTCAATACCACCGCATTGATCAGAATACTCACAACTGCTAACAAGATACAATTTGAAGCTATCTAGTTCCGTACTCCAGTTATCAAATGAGTACCAGCCAGTGTTTTCATAATCTACAAGAAGGGGACTCTGATCTGGCCTTGGCGAAAAACCCCAAAGAAATGTACATGCGTCAATATCGTTAACTGTGGGAATATAATTCTTGCGACCACAATAATTACCTACCTAGTGTAATTAATATATTTATTTGCACTCGATTATAAAATCTTACTGAAAGAAGGATCTATCTACAATATCCCTTACCATGTTATTACAAAGCTTATAGCTGCGTTAACCGAAGCTCTGTATACAATTATCGAATATTCACATTGTTATTCTCGTCAGGTCTTTGTGTGGTCTTATTTAAATTGAATGGAGTCTGTAAGTTTAATTTTAAAAACAAAAATCGGTACTTGGTCCATTGATATCTTGACGTATCGAGCACAATGCATGAGCAATAAACACACTTTTGTAAAATGAGTACATGTACCAGTATTGTCATGGTAATGCGTGGACAGATTTGTCCAACGTGCTTCAAAATATGCATCTTAAGCAAAATTCTTGCCTGAACAGACAATGCAATTATTACAATAGCGTATTATCTAAGGTTGATATTTTCAGTTGCGAACTTACTAAATACAAGAGGTCTATAAAAGAATATTTCTCTGATGGTTTGTGAATAATGTTTATGTCTCTATTGTTTATATCTTTATTATGATTTGATTTATATCTGCAACCTCTCTCCATGGCTATAAATGTATTATTTCGTAAATTTTTCATTTTATATAATCTTTTGTTTTGTATAATTTTTTTAATTCATATTCCTTTCTCACAAATTTAAATAACTTATTTCATATTATGCTTTCTCAGTTACATAAAGTCACAAGGAGGAAATTCACAATTGGTTTTATTTTACTATATAATACTTATGTTCAAACTGATTAAATGTAAACTGTCGATTTCCCAAAAATGAATAAATAAATAAATCTTAAATACTTACAAGTGCAGTTTAAAGTTTGTAAAGAACACATCAGAACAAAAACAATTGCTGCAGAATAATCAAGAACAAATATTTTCTGCAGCAACTCTTTAATGACAACATTTATTGTGAATATTTTAGAGTTCCCGAGCAACGCTAGTAAAACATAAAACTCCAATGTAAAGTATAGTACATTTAAAGTACAATTCGACTGATGGTTAGAATGTAAGAGAGATCTAGAAATTGCGTATGCCTTTCATAACCTTCCTTCACATCCATAAATTAGTAAGAGACATTCGTTACCATTAATTATACAATATCGGTGACTATATAGTCACCGACCTCCTACTTTCACAACAGTTAGTCACTTTAATTGTTTTATAATTACATGTATTGATAGATAATTATTAATTATTGTCCGATAGAAGTGATGAAACGAGAAATGTTAAAGTATAAATTAATGATGAAAGTTAATACACATAGAATCACTGAAAAGTTAAACCGATAGAATTGTATTGTGAGAGTGTCCGTGAGTTCGAATTAAGATCATATTTTTCTCACTTCTGCTGAAATTTAACTTTTTCAAATATTCATATTTCAATCTTGAGCGGATAAATAGTACCTTTGGCTGGTCCGGTGCCAAGGAGTCTAGTAGTTTTATATAAATTGCCTAGATCAGTTTTATTTCATGTCGGTATAGATCTAGAAATTATGTATTCAGTGCATAAAACAGATAAACACATCTTTCGAAAGAAAAATCCATGGAAGTCGTTGACAGAAAATAACGAGCGTGATACGTTGTCACAGACAGTATTATAATTTTTAATTTTTGTAATAATTTAATGAGTAAAACCTCAAATTGTAATATTTAATTACATACAAATAGCAGCCAATAAAAATGTGCTTTGAGAAAATAAATATAATGTTGGTGGTTCTTATTCGAAGTACGATACAGTGAAATATGGCCGAAAGGAATGGGGTCCCATTAGGTCAGTTGGTAGAACAACACCCCGGTAAACCAAAGGTCCTGAGTTCAAGTTCTAGATGCGACAGTATCTTTTTCTGATTTTTCTGTTTCAAATGTTCGTTTAGAAATCGCTAAATGTATTAAATAATTAAGTATTGTAATTTTAAATATAAAAGAATTGTTGTTTGTGAAAATCATGTTATAAGTTAAAGATAAAGCTTTAGTCGGTACATAATACATTATTTACGTCGACTTGATAATATTATGTAAATATGCTTTTTTGTTTATTAGTGGGAAATTTTTCAGTAAAATATTGATTTTAGTAATGTGTTTATCTTTTAACACGATCCTTTTACGATAGTCAGGATTTTGGAATTTTTAGAATAAATAACAAATACATAAAATGCAAATAAGCACCTGAGCTGTAAACTTAAAAATATAATACAAATATTTTTTCTTTTGGATATGTTATCATTATGAATCATAAAGGTAAGTAGTGCCGGTTCGTGACTTCAGTGAGCTAGAGCGGTAAGATGTTGTTGTAGCTGAAAATGATCTTCTTTTTTTATAAATCAATTTTTTTGTTTGAAGACTTTTCAGTAATAGTTGCAAAAATGTAAGCAAATAAATCTGCTTAAAAATTTACATGGTTTCCGGGGGTAATAAAGTGCGCTAACTTCGGGAGATAATTTTAGACGATGGTAGAAGTAAAGAAGAAAAACTTTGTTCCAAATTCAATTTTTTTTCCATAGACGAATATTTATTTTCCCATTTAAAGAATTCAACTATTTTACCTCCAAACTACATTAACACGTTGGAATTTCGAAAAATAAGTTATTTATCTTTTTTACTTGTATTATTATGTAGAATACCCCCCAAAGTTAGCGCACCTTACCCTTCAATCTCGCCACTCTAGCTCACTTAAAAGTCACGGGCCGCCACTGAAAGCAAGCTTCTTACTAATTTCCTACTACGTCTATCCATGTAGTTCCATCAGCATGAAAAAAAAAATTAAATAAATCTTACTAATGTATTGTACTTACTGCGTAGATATAGCGCTATTATATATCTACACTTTCTACATATCTATACCTCCTATTTATCTTCACCTCCTATATATCTACACCTCCTATATATCTACACCTCATATATATCTACACCTCCTATTTATCTATACCTCCTATATATCTACACCTCCTATTTATCTATACCTCCTATATATC
Source organism: Hesperophylax consimilis (assembly GCF_061612785.1). Classification (NCBI taxonomy): domain Eukaryota; kingdom Metazoa; phylum Arthropoda; class Insecta; order Trichoptera; family Limnephilidae; genus Hesperophylax; species Hesperophylax consimilis. The sequence continues at coordinate 19,381,579 of NC_142841.1, read as the reverse complement.
TACACCTCCTATATATCTACACCTCATATATATCTACACCTCCTATTTATCTATACCTCCTATATATCTACACCTCCTATTTATCTATACCTCCTATATATCTACACCTCCTATATATCTACACCTCCTATATATGTACACCTCCCATATATCTGCAATGTTTATTTATTTATTTATTTAAGGAGAAAACACAGATACAGACAGTAATTAAAAGATAATTTTGTAAAACAATAACTTGAGAATTCGCCTGCATCCTAACTATTTCTCACTGATTGACTGGTAGATAGCAATTTTAAATATTTTTTTACATGTAAATAAGGTAAAAATTTTGTATATAGATAATGCTCAGTATCAAATAAAAGTGTACACATATTTTGTAAACAAGTTTAGAGATAGATCATAAAAAGTACTTAAAGAGTATAGTGAATGAAGTAAGTACCTACACATTTTCTTTTTTTTATAGTAAAACAGACTTCAATTTCCTGCCAAAAGTACTATATGTATCAAAAAATATGTCGGAATCCTTCAGGTTTTGGTTTTTATTATACAATTCGCACATTCTTCTGATTGGATCTCTGACACCAGCATTTGTGCGCGTCCGGCTAATATGGAATAAGTCGTTAAGCCTCGTCGTTCTGAGTGGTATTTTAAAGTTTATTAGATTGAGTAAGCCAGGACAGTCGATAAAGTTGTTACAGATTTTGAACAAGGTCATTAGGTCAAGGTAAGTTCGCCGGTTAGTAAGAGTGGAGACGTTATATTTCGAGAGCATATTTGTGTATCCCCGTTTAGGTACGCTCATTCTGTGGTTGAGGTAACGCAGAAATTTTTTCTGGATACTTTCAATATTTTCTTTATAGATATCGTAAAGTGGAGTCCATATGGAGGTGCAGTATTCAAGTTGAGGACGGACCAGCGTATAGTAAAGCAGAAGGTAGGTTTCAGGCTTTCGAAATACGCGGCTGTTTCTGATAACAAAGCCTAGCATGCAGTAAGCTTTATTCACAATGTTTTTAATGTGCGCATCGAAATGAAGTTTTGAATCAAAAAGTACGCCAAGATCCCTTATACAGTATACACGATCTAGTGAATAGTTGCCTATATAATAATTGTGTATAATAGCGTTATGATTTTTAGTGAAGCTTATTTGTTTACATTTATTGTAACTTAGGTAAATTTTGTTTTCATTGCAAAACGCTTCGAACCTTACTAAGTCTCGTTGGATGAGCAGACAATCATTTAAATTTCTAACAATAGCAAATATTTTTATGTCATCGGCGTACAAGAGAAATAAACAATGCATGAAACATTCAGAAACTGTATTAATAAAAAGTATAAATAAAAGCGGTCCTAGGATTGATCCCTGTGGTACGCCAGAAGTAACTGGTTCCCATACGGAAGTATGTCCTCGTAACGATACAGCTTGCTGTATTTTTGTTAAATATGAGATGAACCAACGTAATAAGTTTCCCCTAATTCCGTTATACATAATTTTTTTGATAAGAATAAGGTGATCAACCTTGTCAAAAGCCTTTTTGAAATCGCAGTAAATTGCATCTACCTGATGGCCTCGATCCATGCTAGTAAACAAAAAATTAGAGTAAATAAGTAGATTACTCACGGTAGATTTGCCTTTTACAAACCCGTGTTGTTGGTCTGTAATTTTGGCAGCAAGCTGAGGATATATATTAGTATGGACAAGTCTTTCCAACAGTTTAGGGATCGCTGAGAGAATGGATATTGGCCTGTAGTTTTCCACTCGTTGACGCGAATCACCCTTGTGGACCGGTATGATGTAGGCCAGCTTCCACCTGCCAGGGAAAACCCCATCACTCAGACATTTATTGAATATTATGGTAAGCGGCACACACAGTGACGACGCAGCAGATCTAAGGAAAAACGCCGGAATTCCATCGTGACCCGCACCTTTGTTTATGTCTAGCGACTTTAAACTTGATTTCACTTCTTGTTTCGTTAGTTTAATCGTGTGAATATGTGCAAGTCCTGAGTCGTGAACTGATTCAAGTTGATCAATGTCTATTGTGTCATTGACGGAGGAGGGTTCAAATGTTGACTTGAAGAATTCAGAGAACATATTACAGATTTCCTGGGCATTTAATGTTGAATAATAAATGTGCCCGATTGACTTACATCAATCATCTCATTAATTTTAAACTATCTATGTTAATTGTAACGCGAAAGGTTTATTTATTCCATTACACATTTTCATTGTTATTGATCTCGTTTACGTTTTGGTATTTTTATTAAATTTCCATAATTATAGTCGTGTCATTTTTCTGACTCAAGAGCTCACTGTTTGCGACTTTTTTGTGAGGCATATTAACAGAGTGTCTGCTTCACCGTAAAGTGTACGAATATTCCAAAATAAACAGTTTTAAATCAACAAGCAAAAGTCATCATATCTTGGCCTAAAGAATTATCTGAAAAAATAACTAGTATTTTAAAAACATCGTCAGAGAAGTTACTGAAAATTTGCACCCAAACCATGAAGTCGAACCATAGAAGCCCCTGAAAATCTTCAATGCAAAACCTTGTTGCCCTCAGAACAGATCTCGTAGTGAGTAAGGTGGACTGAGAAAATATTCAACATCCCTTTTATATTTTTCTTTTTAAAATGTCAAATTAACTAACAGTAATTAAATAGCAAGAAATCAATATAAGTAAGCCCAGTTGAACATAAATAAATAAAATATAAACCCAACGACAACAACAAACACTAAACAAAAGAAACGTGCAAAGTAAACCCCCTTTTAGCCGACGATCAGTTATACAAAACGATTTTTTTTCCTCTTCGTCATCGGGGTCATCTTATTCTTCTTTGACCCTCAATCTCTGTCTATACGTCATCGTGATCAACTTCCTATCTTAATATAATTATTACTTCTTTATTACCCATTCTGAATGGCCGCATAAACATTTTGTATTTATGTATTATACGCGATTAATCAAGAACCGAACGACCTCACTCGGTAAATTAATTCATAGAAATGATTTTATTGTTCGTAAGCACGGAAAATTTAAAGAATAATTGAAAATGGTTTTGCCGATTTAATTCTTAATTTCAGAAATGTGATATATACAGACCTCTTGACTCGGACAGACTCGACAGGCTAATGAAAAGAATTATCTTTTGAAGAAATAATGTTAAAAAAAAAGTTTATCAATTTCACCAGAAGTAAGGGAAATTTGACAAAATATCCTACGAACTGGCAGTGACGAAATCTCCCACAATCTTAACATCGTGTCAATTAAACAACGCTATTCTAAAATAATATTCCTTTACATTCATAAATACAAAACACAAGATAGTAAAAATAGTATTTAAGAAAAAGTAACTAACACATATATTAGATACACTAGAATCTCGGTGTCAAAGACATATCCAATAGTAAAGTACTGATCATTTATTAAGAACTTCTTCAAATTATTGGTAATTCGGTTAAAAATAGTATTCCAAGCCCTTAACGAACGAATGAATAGGTTTCCCGATATTTTGTTCCCGATGTCGGAACAGGTGTTTATAAAAATCATAACATTTTTGCATTTCGTTATTATACATTATCAAGGGAAATGTAGGTACATGAACACGTGTTCCGATGAATTAGGAATTTACTACAATTTTAACAGGAAACGGCCTGCAGTCCCATTTTTAACCGGATTACCAATAATTTGATGATTTTTAATAAATTAGCAATACTCATTTGTCTCTGTGTACAACATTCGGGCAGATAGGCTTCTTATACCATGGTACTAAACTCTACAAATCCCACTCTCAATCAAAACTCACTACAATTTTATAACAATCAATCTCAAATAAAAGCAGGATTCGACATATATGAAGCTCACAAATACAAAATACATTGACACCAAATACAGACTGAAACTGAAACCACTTGACTGCACTAAAAACAACTTTTTTTTTTTTTTTTAAAGAAAGACAAACATTCCCAGGTTACGAATAACCCATAACCCAACAATGTTTGAAAATCTCCTACTACCACCACAGAAAGCCGAAAATGTTGCTTGTGTTGTGATGGAGGACTTAGCCAGCCGAGGAATCGAACACGCGACGCTCGGGTGAGACCCAAGCGCTATGCCCACTCAACCACTGACCGGTCAACCGGTCATGTAATGTATTTATAGTTATTTCACAAAACACACCACATAACATATTTATAATTACTTTATATTATTCATAATACTAAATTATGAAATCCTCCGCACGGGAGATCCCAGTAAGAATATCACTATCTCTATTTTTTTTTAAAAGAGGCTGATATTACAACACTTTTATTAATATTAGTTAAGCTTTTCGGTGGTATAAATTATCCATGAAAAGGAATTCAAATGGAAATATTCATAAAGTCTGAAAAGTGGTAGAATTAGAACAAAATCATCAAAGTTTTATATTCATTGCTTCATTAATATTTTTACTGCTCGGGTCATTATTTATTATGTTTGTTGTTGTTTATTAATCATATAAGCATAAAATAGAGGTTGTCTTTGTTATAAAATATGATTTAATTCAATAAAATATAAGTTCCATCGTAATTTTACGGCCAAAGCTAAATTGGTTATAAAATATTTAAGACCAGTAATATTATTTAGCATTTTTTTATTTGCTCTCAGATCAGTTGTTAGATAGATATTGATTAATGAGGTGCAGTATTACATATTATTGTCAATACACGTTATTTACTTTATATAATGCATTCTCTTGCTTGTTAAACAGGAAAATATCGATATCAGGGCCAAGGCTATTTAGCAATAATATTATGATCATTTTTCTAAGAAGCATTTCAAATACTGGATTAGTTCTGCATGTCGGAACAATGACAAATATGTGCCGAGGCGCACTTAAACACATTATCAGAAAAAAATGTATAAAATATATATTTTACAAAATTTATGGATGAGAATGATTGATGATGTTATTAATAAAGAAGTTTTCCGTTTCTAAGGGCCAGCTGTTTCACAAAATTTGATCAATTCATCAAATTTAAAATTTGATTTCCAAGTTCTGTTATATTTCTTATTTCTGTTAAATTATCATTATGGTCAAATTTCTTCACAGAACTGATATCTATAACTTGAATAGAATATTCAAAGAACTTGAAAATAATTTCGAAATTTGATGAATTGTTCAATTTTTGTGAAACAACCCGTCTTTAGTAAATCTCATCAATAAAATGCTAAAAACTCTTTTAGACTCTACTTTTACAATATAGACCATTTGAGATTTTTTGTACCTTCGAATATAATGAAGTGTTGTCCTCTTATTACTATAACTATTTTCCTAAATATTGGAATTGTGCACAAGTGCATAGAGTTGTATTGTGGAGGAATCTTCTTGAATACGAGTGCGCCCTAAGAAACTGTTTCAAAATTCGTTTGAGGAAGACCTTCTCAACTCCAAACCATTGAATTTCCTTAGAATTGAGCTAAAAAACTCTCAAGAATGATAAGAATATTAAAACTATGGAAAAGATATGATTATTGAAAGGCTCGCGTACTTCCAACTATTAATTGCTTCCAACAAAACAATTGTTGCGCGTAAACTAAATAGCAGAACTAAAATAAACTTTATTAATTTACGTAATAACGTTATTAAAAAATCTATTAAGCAAAAAAAGCTTTTATCATACTAAACTTTAGCGAGCGGTTCATTTTTTGTTCACTCGAAAATTGCTCTGCTTTTGACGGAATTCGCGTTTTTTTTTTTACAAAATTCGTATAATTTTTTGCGGAATTTTTAGGAATAGTTAATAGTCTAATTTTATAGTTTTACTTTCTTATTGGGATTATTTGCAAATTTTACGATATTCTATAAAAAGTTTTAAATTTACGTTTTTCGCGAAAAAATTACGAAATTCGCATTAATGGAAACAAGAAATACTCACCAAATAGACATTATTATAGAATATCTATAATAATGTCTATTTGGTGAGTAACTGTATAGATCAAAGTTTACATGCATAGCAGATATAATGTGTATTTAATTTAGTGCGCCCCTTTAATTGGTCCAATATTTTGATTGAATTACCTTGATGAGAACAATAAAATTGAACGGCTCCTAATAATCACAATTTATTTGTTTCAATCACTCGTAAAATATTTACTAGCCAAATTTATGACTTATTTGATTTGCATGTCTGATTATTGATTTTATCTAGATTAAAATTAGTCCCTGGCTAAAGCATTTAAAATCCTTGAAATGTCGCCTGTTCAATGCGCTCCTATAACACTATAACATTATAATGGTCGTATTTTGTTTCATAATTAGGAAACCACATATTTCTCACACAATCATAAAATAAATAAAATATTATAATTGTTTTATTTATCGATGAATCCTTCGATTCGACATGTAATGTCCTTCATTCAAATGTATTTAAAAAGCCTATTTTTGTGATAAGACTTCACCGTAAGATGTGGTGTGAGAGAAGTGTGTTATTAAGATTTTTTTATTAGTAATATTTATAATTCGCAGCATGTTTTAATTTGAATATTTTATTTTACGAATAAACCTCAAAGCGTACTTAATAATGAATTATTGAAGACAGTTTTAACGATTTTCAAATAAGTAAAAAACGTATCTAAGATGTATTTGAAGATGTGCTCATGTGCCTTCGTTGTCTCCGTCTGGTATCTCACTCGTCTTGTTCCAGCTATTATGATTGGCCCCTGGCACGTTCTCTGCTCCACTCAGTTCCAGGATTATCTTCTCGTTGCTCCTTGCTGGAGTGGATGATCTCGTCAGGTTTCTCCTTATTAATCCGGGTGATTCTTGACAGGTTTAGCTTCCCGCTTCACCTTATTACTCCTGATGATTCTTGGTGTACTTCCGCTGTGGATCTTCTGGGTGAACCCAAACTCTGACTCATTCAGCTCCACGCTGTTTAAGCTCATCGGAAAATCTTCCTCTGTTTGGTCACCACCACTGTCCGATAGCCCGATCTACGTTTTTCGTGGCTTCCCGCCCATGACAGAATTAAACTTGCTGCTATAAATTTCCCCTAATTTTTTATAATTTTGTAATTTTATACGATTGCCGCGTAGAATCCTTTATATCCTCGTCGCCGAGATTTGGGTTGCAGAAAATAAGAAAACAGTCTTTTAAATTAATCAAAGCCAGTGTGTTAGGACTTTCTACCGGGGAGTGAATGAATGCCGGTCAATCCATTTTACAACCAAGATTCGTAATAAATTGTTAATGAACTTTATATGTAATTGCTAATGGACCCCGCAATGCTTCGCTATTGCTGATATCTTTCTCGTTCATCTCTGACTTCTTCCACCATTCACTACTGTAAACCCGAAAGTTACTGTTTAAAACTACATTACATTAACTTTAATTCCACTCCATATCTCTTTCAGGTGCGGACATATTGCGTTAAGTATTGCTCGGGTGTCCCCGTTTAAAGAGTGTTTAAAACCACGCTTTAAACACTCCTAGCACTAATAAGAACAAAGGTTGAATTTTCAGCGATTTTTGCGAGCGCAAACAAACTAAGATTAAAATAACTAGTTTATTGTCGTCTTCATAGACTATTATGATAATACCTTAGAAAAAAAAACATTTAAAATATAATTTTTTACATGTATACAAAATCGTTGTTCATTTTTTTTATATGATGTATAATTATGAATGTTAGACGCGAAAAAATGTATCGTCAAAGATCATCAACAATGTTATTTCGATTAGCCGTTTGTCTCTCCATCATGCAGATCTGTGCATGATTGCTTTGGTATTTTAATTCGATGTTTAAATTTCAGGGCCACATGCATAATATATTATTTTAATAATAGAGAAGGCAGCTTTCGAACGTGTTTTTTAGTGAATAAATCTTTGTCGGAACTTCGATATGAATATATCAATAGAAGAAAAAAATACAAACGTGGTATATTACGTAAAGATTTTTTTCACCATCTAAAAGGTTTTCAGCTACAGGTGAATAATTATTATATCATAATCAGTTTTTTTTGTTTTATCTATTCAAATGCGGTGTGCAAGTTTAATATGACTTCTTTGTTACACTACTAATCAAAAAATATATTCACGTCCATTAAACGAATCTGAAATGTTGTTTGACTTCATTTATTTGAATTTTACTTTTGTTTTCTGGAATGAATTAATACAAATCTTGAAGTGGAAATTAACCCATTTTCTGACATCCTATCGAGCTGAAACTCGACAGCAGATAGACTCGTTGTTGATGACAATGCATTCCATCAACTTTTGGTTCGACATATTCGCCTTTCTATGAACGTCGATTAGATGACATTATAGCAGTTAATAAATGAAATAAATGTCGGTTCTACACTATCGGCATTAATTTGGCGAGGTCAGTAGAGTTGTTGACTCCAGTTCCGGCATAGGAAGGTTCAATTCCCGTCAAACCCATATATTTTTGAGAGTATATTATAGTTAAAAAAAACTTTATTTTTATTTTAATGGTTGATTTTTTTAAATCTTATATTTATGTATGTCGTGGGCGGGGGGCGAATGGTTAAAATTTGTTTTAAACTATAATAATAAAAACCTAAGAAGACAAAAACTCTCATCATATTTAAGGCATCGATTTTTTTAGTACAAGGGGTTATTTCTGATATAAGGGTTTATGAGGAGTTTTATTTTGAGTCTCGCTCTAGTGTCCATCGATTTTATAATGACTTTTCATGAGGGGGGGTTTATTGTAGCTTATGAATTCTTAGACGCTTTTTGGTCCATCAGAAGCCCTTCTTGTATCTGACATGTGATTTGGTCTCTTCGATCTTCTAATATATATATATTTAATGTTTCAAAGATTTTTAAAACGAAAATCATTATTTTGGGGAATATGCAGTTGATTACATGTGATTTTTGTCTAGAAGCGGCATTTTTTCTTCTACTATGTAAAATAAAAATATACAATATGAATGAGCAAGCGAATGTGTGCTTAAAAACTACTCGAGTCTGAATAACAATAAATTAAACATGCCCAAAACAAGATTAAAATAACGCCACCGATATTATTAAAAAGTTTTTCATTTCGATTACGTAGGTTTTTTTTCGACTGTCCGGGTCAAATCTTCCCCACAGGAAAAACTAAACCCTTCCACACACTTTTCCACAAATGATCATCTAGTCAATCCACATTATGCAAGTGCATTATATGAGTATAATAAATACAAAACAATAGAAGAACGACACGTCAACCCACCAAAAATCAAATGGGAAAATAATTCACTGACTCCAGATATTATAGGGTTAGGCTCGATAGAACTTCTAATTGGACCTATAAATCCTACTGATCCCTCAATATAAATATTTAAACAATTTTCATAATCCTTCATGTATTTAAAATGAATGATTTTTGCATTTTTATGTATAAATTCTTTTACAGATCTAATACGCCTAAATTTAGAACGAAAGAGCTAGGTATATTGCCAGTAGCCGAAATAACAAATGGTAATATTTTTATAGTGTGAGAATGCCAATTTCTTCTAATCTCATTTCCTAAATCTGTGTATTTTCTTATTTTTTCAGAAACAGATTTTTGAATATAACATGAATTTGGAATAGCGCCAACAATGTTATTTTTTTTAAATTTTGTTATTTAAAACTGTATCGGGTCTATTATGACTAGTCGTTCGGTCGGTTATTATAGTTATATCATAATATTTTTTTTATTGGTGCCCTTTTTTACTCATTTAAAGTACGCTCTAGTGTGTTTAAATCGCACTTTATGGAACGCGCGTTTTTTAAAGTTACCATGGCAACATCAACAAATCAACAAAATGTGAAGTCATAATGATATAATAACAGAACTTGAATTGGACTTTCACAGATCCCAGAAATGAACGTTGAAATTTGATGAATTGTTCAAGTACTCCGAAACAACCCGTCCTAAATGTCAACTTTTAACTATAAATCCAACTATTAATCTTATGTGACAGATTGCAAATTAATGTTTGTGTTTTTCATTTCCATGACAACAAGATATTGTGATGTCACATCACGAATTCATTAATAGTTCTTATTTCCAAATTTTTAATAATAATATCAATATTTATGTTTTCAAAGTGTACCAATAAAAAAAAATAGCGTAAAGTATTCGTGGATAACTGGTCTTTAAAACATGTGATGAAAGGCTTTAAATCACAGTGAAAGAAAAAACAGATAAACCATAGCTGCAAGAAAATATGCAAATTATTTATGAAAACGGACATGCTAACGACATCTGGCGGAGAAAGAATTGATCCAGCTTGCTTGCAGTAGACTCCTGTAATAGTTGAAATTATATCGAGGTTCTAAGACGAAAGCAGAGAGGTCGTAAAATCGTCTAGGACGACTGGTACTTCCCCTTTTCCTAGGCCTATAAATAAATATTGAATTTTGTCAACCAATAGATCTGAACAAAGAGCTATAAAATTTTGAGTAACCAATCAGTGAGCGGAGGGAGGTGTGTCTACGACGGACAAAGGAATAAACTTTGGATCGGGCAATAAAAAAAGATAATTAATGGCTTCTTCTTTCCCACAGAAATTAGAGGTGAACGCACTTTAGGGTCAACGTCGACTTTCAAGGTGACAAACTCCTGGAAATGTTTACAATAACTGAGGCATTTAGGTGATGGCGAACCATTGAAATCGAGTGCTTTGAAGATTTTACAAGTTGAAAAACACACACACGAAAATGCAATGGAAAAACTATAAACGTGATAGTATAAAAAAGGACGGGAAAAGCGAAGGAAAATCACTGGCAGAATTTTCAACTGTAGTACAATTATTTATGATAGAAGGAGGGTGTCATGTTCGATAAAAATCGTACTAAAGAGAGGTGAGAGTTTTGGAAACAATGGAAATTAATCGTTATCAATTTAAGATGAAACGGACATATTGGTAAATCAATTTTGAATGAAAAATCTCGAAAAAAAAATAATACACTTTTAGAAAAGTGCGGCGATCGAATGGAAGGATAGTACAGGGATTTTGGACTGCTACGAAGGTCCTAGGGACGTGAAAATCGAGTAGCAGAAGAAGACAGTAAAACTAAACATAATAGCGATAGATTAGATTCAGGAAAAGTAGACATTTTACATAATTATTAGGTTAGATATATATTAGAGTTACCCAATATTACGGAGGGGTCGAAACAAGATAAAAGGTTGGCGGTCTCATGTATATTTTGAAGGATAAACAATCGGAATTTGAACATGATTTTTATTTACGTTAAGGTAATAAACGATTAGAAAAGCGATTAACTTTAACGTGGACCTTATGGAAGTATTTAGATTAGACAAAAGAGATAAAAATTAATAGGTTTGAAATTAAACTAAATTTACGAGTCTAGTACCAAAATTTTAAACATAAACAGATGTCAATGCATATGTTTTATGTGAATCCTGGTATGAGAAAGATAGAAAATTGGGCGGAGATTGGGTCAGGCAATAAAAATGACAGATATCCCAGAGTCTAATTAGGTATATCTCCCATGGAAGTGTGGAAAACTATATATTAATTAATAATAAATGAAGTATGAAATTTCCCAGCAGACTACACACATCGGGAAAAGTGGAGAAAAGATAAAAGGAAGGGTAAAAAACGGAGATAAAGAATAATCCAAGTGGAAAAAAGTGATACAATTCGAATTTATCCGTGAAATTAATAAATACGACTTGGAAAATGAGTAATTATAAGAGTTATGAGAAATGACATAAGAATCAAGAAGAATTTGTGCAAGAAAACGTCGCGGATAAAAATAAAATTCAAAGATAAAGGAAAAACTCAAATCTGCGTCATGGAGATAGAAAGTACGAGTGGAAATGGAAAAGCTCATATAAGTAACAATAAAATTAAGTAGAATTTAAACAAATCGAAATTCAAAAATGCGTAGTAAAGATTTCAGCATGGATTTAAACAATTTCGCACGAGATGCATAAAATTGAGATCTATATATATGTTATTGAGGACGGACCTATCGCGAATTGAGAAAAAAAGGAACGCAAAATCATGAGATTTTAACTACATTTTTGTATGAACAGAGGACAAAGGGAGCTTGGGCGATTAACACAGACTTACCCGATTCGGACCCTATCGACTTAGATTTGTGAGATAAAAACTAACTACCGCCCAGAGCCGGAAAGCAGAACATCTTATGGGAGGACAATCGAGATTGATGGAAGGGGTGTTTGGATTTACGAGTTGATAGGAGATAGAATTAAGCATCAAGAGAAATTCAGATACGTCTTTTGGAACCTGAGAGGGGTATAAAAGATGGAACTCATCAGTCAGGAGGACAGTCGCGCCGAGGGTTTGAAAAGTTGTTACGTGGCAGTACTACGTCTATTGGTAAAATTCTAGTGAAATAATCTAAGTGTTAAATTCTGAACAAGTCCCCGGACTTTGTAAAAGTTTTGTAAAAAGTCTTAAATTCAGTTTCTAAATTCTGAAAACCCCACCAGTGAAGTTTTGTTAAATCAGTTTAATTTGGTTAAACAGTGAAAATAAATATAATTTAAACTCAGTGCTTAAAAGTGTTAAGTGAAGTGCAAAAAGTGAATTGTGAATTAATTAAAAATTTAAAAATAATTATTTCATTCAAAGTGAAAACATTCAAATTAAATTTAAGAGTTTGTTATCGTTAATCTAAAGTGAACGTGATCGCGTATTGATATTTAAAAATAGATTATAATTTAACGTCAATTTGGTTAAAAAATAATAATAATAGTAATAAATACTTCATCTTAGGTTAAAAGAAACACAAAAACAAAAAAAAAAGGATTCGATAATAATAAACGTTTAAATCTTTGTTCTAAAATTAACAGTTAGAAAAAATTTAATTTATTAATAGTCGAGTAAATTAAAAGTTTGCACAATTTGGAATAAATTTTCTTATAAAAATATATAAAAAGAAATTTAGAATTAATCAATTGTTCAATTAAAATCCATCGTGCGTATAGCGACAGTGTTAAAAGTGTTTGTCGTTTTAACCGGAATTTTAATCATCAGTCTATCATTTCGAAAAAGAATTTGAAACAGCTATCATTCAAAAGCCTAAACTAGAAAGGTGTTATTAAATCAACGGGTTTTCTGAATTAGGATTTCGTTCGGAAGAAAAATTAAATATCAGCTAATTTATACGATTCAAGCGAGAATAAAATATTAAATAGGAATAAATAGTCGAAAAGATTTATTTTGAAATTAGTTGAAAAATACAATTAATTAGGTAGGATTTCTTCATCAAGGTTGTTGTGTACTACCCGACCGGAAATACCTTGACGTGGGTGAGTTTTCCTTTTATAAATAATTTTCAGGTCCCAGGAGACACAGAAGGGCTGTGAAGTGGAAGTATATCAATTGAATATTAAATTAAAACAACAAAACAAAGAATTACACATTAATATATGTATATTGTATATTTGTATATATATTTATCTATATAAAAGTAAAGTAAAATATTGTATATAAAGAATATATATATGAGTAATGTAATTATATATATGTATTTTATTTATTAATCGAAACATCGAAATGGTAGCGATTTTTAATACCTACCCGAGGACATATCTATATTATTGAAAAAGAAAATATGTATTTATTAATATTCAAGACCATGTAGAATCATATATTTTATATTTATTTATTAATATATGTACTCTTAGTTAACATATTTTGATAATCGAGATATGTGTACTTATATATGTATATTTATTCTTCAATTAAACCTAGTAAGTTTACTAAATTCGGAAAATGAAATAAATAGTTTAACTTCAATAAAAGATTTAAAAATATTTTAATAAATAGTACACAATAAAAGTAAAGAGGCACAAATGACTTCTAAGGAATTTTAAAATAAACAAATCTCACATTTAGGTTAGTGTGTCAGGAGATGTTTATATTATTTGTTTACAAAACAAAGGATCACTGGAGAATTGGGTCAACCGCATAGTTTGAAAACGACCTTGGCCATAATTAGTTAGTCACAAAGGATTTTATTAATTACCCGAAACAGCTGGAAGATGCGTGTTCTCAAATACTTATCAATCACAAACGACAATTGAAAAATCACGGGTTAGCCAGATTTATATCAAAAAATTACATGAAACATTTGAATACCATTGATTAGATAATCGCACAGTTTTTATTGGTTACCTGAAACAGCTGGAAGCTGCGTGCTTACAAATACTTATCATTCACAATCGACAATTGAAAATTCACGGGTTAGCCAGATTTATATCGAATAATTATACGAAACATTTGAATTTTATTGATTGGGTGCTCATACAAAACCCCATCAGTTGCCTGAGATATTTGAGGGTCGAGTACTCTCTAATGTGGCAATTAACCACTTGAAACAATTGGAAAATCACGGGATAGGATGAACAAAAATTAATGTTGAACCCTGGAGGTAAAATTTAAAACAAATACAGTTCATCAATAGGAGGCAGTGGTCGCTCCTACAACAAGACCATTAACCAAACCAAATAGAGATGACGATTCTCTTAAATAAAAACGTCAAAACCAAACAAACAAAAGCTTGGAGTTCGATAGCTCTCCAAAACAAACTATCAAATATGACCTTATTCTACTAGTATTTATTAGTATCACCTTATTAGTACGTATATATTCGGTTACCAGACCTAGAGCTTCGCAGAGTTCTTGGCGCGAGATCCGAGCTCGGGATGCGAGGTAGATAGCCTCGTATTGCGAGTTATAAACCTTTCCCAAACTGTATGTATACATATATTTATTCGTATGTACTGTTTACTGGAGAATGCGGACCTGCATACAGCTTGCATTTTAGGTCTTATAGACCACCCTCGCATTTTCTCTTAAACGTGGAATGAGGATTCACGACCCGTAAGTCCACACCAACCGTGAGTATATGATTGTATATAGGACGAAACCGGTTCGCCCTAAGTAAATTGTAGTCCAAGGAGGGGTCGGAATTTGGGGGTATCGGGACCCGGGGGGGAAACTTGAATGCAGTACATGATGACGTGGAAGGCTTCTTGGGACACGATAACTTAGGTATCAATCAAGGAGCCGTGTCAAAGGATTGTGCAAATTTCTAGTCCACTCCCGATCATCTCGTTTACTTGATGGAGGATTGGAGCCAAATTATGCCAGCAAATGGGCTATTCCGAGTTCGTCAAATATGCAATTAACTAATTACATTAACCTACTAAATCAATCTTTACATGTACCTTATAGCAGCAGAATCATAAAGGAGTGGTGCCACACGGACACAAAAGTTCACCAAAATCAAATTTACTAACAATTAACCATTTGAGTTATATTAAATTACCTGTCCAAATAAACATGTATAATATCTTTTATCAGCGTTTAACTACGATTTTGTTAGGGTGCAGGGAATCAGAATAATTACAATAGGAAAGTTAGCTCATTCAGAAAATTCATTTAAGTCTAGGTTTGCAATAGAAAGACTAATTCAACTTTGAACTCAACACCTCGATCAGAACCAAGAGGGTTACCACAAAAATGAAAGTAATTAAAATCCTATATCATAAATCAAAAAAATTACACAACGTTTGATGGAATTTAATTACAATATAAATACGGGTATATTTGCGTTCAAGATCGTAAATAACGTATTAATTAGTTAAGTACATATGTCTATAAAGATATATAGTACAAGAGAGCTTTAAGTAGCTTTCTGTAGATATCAAAGAAGAGGGTCCAATTTTCATGGAGGCTTATGTGTTGTAGGGGAGGAATTTTCCATCCCTGCGAACACATATGCAAAGCCTTAGAAAAAAAAAATTTAAACATCGGTCATAGCCAAGAGAGAAGAAAATTTTATATTGTTTGAAACAAAATAAAAGAATGGCGAAAAGGCGAAAACATTACAAACACTTGCTTTATTTCGAGCACTCGGCTACGCCGTCGTGCTCGAAAAATCGTGCGTGTTTTAAAGACCTGTTTATCCACTTATACTTTAATATACTATTATAAAATTCATTTTCTAAGAATGATAATATAAACGTGGATTATTATTATTATGGTAGACATAATTGAGTTAAGTATCAGTGATAATTAATGAACCTGATCAACAGTCACTTACTTTGTCTCATCTTATCAGATGCACATGCATCGACTACATAGTCGAAACAAATTATTTTAGTAAGCAAGACGAATTTATTACATCGTGTGATTTTACTTTTCTTGTATCATTCTTTGCATCACGAACCTCGCAATAAAGTTTCATTTGCTTAAATTTAGTTAGAAAGTTTTAATAATTTTGACAGTAAATTATTGTATAATTTAATTCTGTTGTTATAAAACTTAGATGGTGTATACATCTTTATTTCATGTAGGTTTTTTCGAAATACCCATTTAAAATTTGTTTTGATTGCTGATAATACAATATTTTCAGTTAAAGTAATATTTACGGCCTTCAAATTTTTGCACATGGTGGACACTACAAAAATTATATTTCAGATGTTTGTATTTAAAATATAAATTTATATTTATAATCGTGTCTGATTTAGAATTCAAATGAGTGTAAAATATCTTCCATCGTTCTTGATGTAATATAAAGATTGAGTTACAAGTACATTTAAATTTTACAATATTTGAGGTTAACATTCGTCATATATACCAAATCAGAAAAGGTGAACTCTTGTGCCTGATAAGGGAGCTATGATTCTTTCTTTAGTTGTATATTATACGTTTTGGATGTAAGTTTTTTTTTAAATTTGTTCTGACTAAAGAAGGGAGATTATTGTAATGTTTTATGGCTTGTTAAATACAATGGTTATGCATTTGTGTTATTTTAGAATTAAGTAGGTGTAATAAATAGATTTGATGGTTTGGTAAATATAATGGTTTTGCATTTGTGTTGTTTTAGAATTAAGTATGAGTAATAAATAGATTTCCATTTCTCATTAGTTTGCAGAGTTCTTGATATTCTTTGATATTATTTCGATAATGGAAGCTTGCTTAAATATTATGTCGTCGACTTTGGTACTTGAAAAAGTTTAAAAAGTGATTTTGTTGAGAAGGTAGAATTTAAGTATTATTTTTGATGATTCCTCGCGAAACTTTTACTACGTTTAAAGCCCTCGTTGTTGTTTTTGAAGACCCCACCCAACCTATAATGCCGTAGATTAAGCAAAGAGTGAACAAGGGCATAGTATGCATTTTTGATTAGTTTCACAATTTTAAATATTTATTTACCTAACAAATATATGTTTATTAGTATCATTGTTTCATTATGTTAATGGATAGTTGAATTTTATTGAGATTGCTCTATGACACTAACAATTTAAACATTTATTACGATTTATTTCATGAAAAATGTAGTAACTAGGCTAAAAAAACGTGCTACCAAAATAATCTTCACGGTCATCTCGCGCGTCCAGTCAACGCTGTTAAAACAGATGTGTTACTTTGGCAAACCTACTACCAGCCCGGCTAGCTCAGTCGGTAGAGCATGAGACTCTTAATCTCAGGGTCGTGGGTTCGAGCCCCACGTTGGGCGAATATTTTTTATTAATTTTAAATTTATTCTGCTTTTCTAAAATAGTACGATAGTGTGTAATAAGCATAGAGCATACTAATTTCGTCAAACCTTGTTCCACTATTAGAACGCGAGAAGCAGCGCGTAGACCGGATTCGGTAGTTTGCGTTGGGAGGGCTGCAGGTCAGTTGGAGGTAAAAAAGCAGAACCTATTTTTTCGCATCATGTCTCATCTAAAGGTAATATAAAAAAAATGGAAAAAGGTAATATAATGTAAAAAGTAATAATAGTTTTTTTTCGACATGTTAATAAATCTACACACCATTTTTTTCTACTTTGTTCAATTATGATGTATTCCAGTGCCCACTCAGTGAATGTATTAAGTATATTTTTTTTATGTATTTAATTAATATAATAAGTTACGTAATTCATTTTAATTTGTTACGATTTATCAACAATAATGATTATCTTTTCTAAACCAATTTTATTTTGTTAATGTTTTCTTGCATTTTCAAAACTTATAATTAATTTTTGTAATTTAATATTTAATTTTTTGATAAAAGGTTTATTTAAATAAAATTATACACATGTGTTTCAATTTCAGTGAGATTGAGATTTAAATTTTATTGAGATCGTATTAATTGATCAATTTTTTCGTATATTTAATTTTTATGGTTAACTTGATTTGTTGGTTTGATTTACACGATTTTACAATTTTATTTTACACGATTTTACACGATTTATTCACATATATTTGATTTTAACTCTCATGATGTGATGTAGGAAAAAACAACTTTGATTTATTGCGATGTATGTTGAAATACGAATTACATACAAAAGAATAATTAGGATTAACTCATTGTAGCTTTAAATTTCATTATAATAGGTATAAATTTTAACAAATTATGTGGAAATACGAATTATATAATTTTTTTTATACATCTATTTGAATAAAGATTCTGTTTTCATAAATAAATGAAAGAATACCGTGAAATCTTGGAAGTGGAAATTAACCCACTCGATATCCGATCGCGCTGAAGCTCGACAGTTAGCCTCGTTGTCGATGATAATGCATTCTATCAAATCATTGGTTGCAATCACGGGTACACACGTAATCATATACGCAAAACGCATTTCTCTGAATTTGGATGACATCTAAAAGATTACAGCAATTAATATACGAAATAAATGTCGGTACCATCCAAGTAGTATTTAACTTAAGTCCCTGGATGAAGGTTGAATCCTCAGTAAAAGCAATTTTGTAATCAATATGTTAAATAAATAATACTTCACTGCAGTAATAAAACCAATATTTAAATTGTGTGAACTAAATAAGTTTTATTTCCACAATTATTAAAAAAAAAATCTAAATTTGAATTATTAATCTCTTTGATTAATGCAAAAAACTAATTTTTCAGATTTTTTATTTATTAAAAAAATATTATTTTGCATTAAAAAAATGCTGCTTTGAAAATACATTTTTCTAATGAATGAGAAAGTACTATTCGTAAAATAATAAAAAATACCGTTACAAAATTTACCATTTGTTAAGTTTTACCATCCGTCGAGCAAGCGGGGTCCTTACGACTACCTAAGAGATATTTAAAAACATCACGTGATTGTTCCACTGTAAAATAAAACAGAGTTAAATTCAAAGTAGATGGAAAAAATAACTTAACATTATTCATCGATATTTTTATACAACCGAAATAAACACAATAATGACGTCACATTTCACCGTTAGTCGAATAAAACGTTCGCCATTTACCATAATTATCAGATTTGGATTCCGTCTGAAAGGTCCTTGACCTCTATTCAACCAAAATATTTAGTACACATAAAAATAATCACGAATCTAGCAGTTTGTGTCAAACTACCAACTATAATCTCATTTATGACCTTGAATCTTCTCCATGAATATTTAGTGTAAAATATATTATAAGTTTTAAACCTTGAATTTGTTTTTCTTACCGACAGTGAAAACGTTGAAAAAAGGGAATAATATTGTGTTTTTATTTTATTTTATTTGGTTTTACGCCCAGTCGGGCTTTTACATGGATTTTAAGAGCAGAATATACCTAGTGAGCTTATTAAAATTATAGAATTAAAAACAAAAAAATTATAAAACATTAAGCTGATAAACCGAATATGAACCAAAATTAGTAAAAAACGTAGCAGTAACATTAAATAATACAGAAAATAGAACAAAACTACGTATAAGACAAATCACTAAAACTACATTTCCAACGCTACTATAGGGTTTTCCAATAAGAGGTGTTATTTTGATATTCAATCGTAAAAGCGCCGTCTTGTTGAAAGTAAACGTTGTCCAGATCAATACCATCCATTTCCAGCCATACAAAATCATTGATCATCTCTCACCGTAACTGTTGCTCCAGCCTCATTTTCGAAAAAGTAAGGTCCAATGACTCCGCCGGACCATAAACCGCACCAAACACACTTCACACGTTGTGGATAGAGAGGCTTTTCAACAATAACTCTTGGGTTTTCCGAACCCCAGATTCGAGAATTTTGCTAGTTGACGAAGCCACCGAGGTGGAAATGGGCCTCATCACTCAAAATAATTTGCATTTGATTCACTCAAGTGAATTTTAATAATTTCAATGCGTTGTTGAAGCGTGAATCGTTCCATTTTTATTAATGGCGTAGTTTCTACTTGTCAAATGTCAAAAAATGACAGCTTCAAAAGTAACATCTACCGAAATAGCGGGCTATTCCAAATAACACCTCTTATTGGAAAACCCTGTATAATTTGTATGATACAACAAAGTGCTGGTATAGATTACGCTTAGTTCTATAAATGGAGTCAATAAATATGTAACAATATTATATTTGTGTAGAATATGTAAGAATATTGTCTTGTATGCCTAGTCAGCAAATGTAATTCAATAGTGGCAACGATGGCAGGACTGTCAATTAAGTTGTTAATGACTCTACGTAACACAACCAGGTCTGACATAATTCTCCTGTCAGACATTAGATGCAATTGATTCATCAAACTGACACAATTAATTTATTATTGGAATTCTGAGCTTAAAATTTACATACCTAAGAAATTTGTGTTGAACACTTTTTTTTCTATATTATCGGAGTGAACTTTATACAAAGGGGACCAAATAGGTGAATTATATTTCACTTGACTTCTGTCTAATGAAATATAGAGGATTCTCATACAATCTAAGGACTTTAGGCCCCGTTCAAAGAGGTTTTGAAAGGGATATGTAAATACGAATGTTAGAGGGAGCGCGCTAATATTAAAAAAAAAAACGGAAAATGGTGAAGATATTTAATTTAAAAAAAAAACCCTCGCAAAAAATCCTTGAGTTGCATTTTAAGATACACTATGATTTTTTCATGCCTATCAAATATCAAATAACAGAATGAAACGTGTTTTTAATAATTTTAGGAGCTTACTTTGCCATTTTTTCTATCGAGGGAATTTTATATAATTTACGTTTCGGCATAAAAAATGTAAATAAAAAATAACATTTTTTTTTTTGGAAATTAAAAATTTAAATAGTTAACGAGAAAATTTTTGGCTTACCAAGGAAGCCAAGCATCTTTAAAACCTTATAAAGGTATAACATTTAAAAAACAATTAATATGCAATACCTAAACAAATTTATTTATTAATTTTATGCCTGTAGGGCCTTAATATAGGTATAAGTGGTATAATTTAAATACGAAAATGAATAGTAAAAATAAGAATACAACAACGAAAATATATAAACATACTTGCAATAAAAATACAAGAAACAAAATTTTGATAAAAATACAGTGATCAGATATGTTGACATTGAGGCAACTAAAGGTTCAAGAATATTAATATATATTACAGAGGTTAGAACGGTTGATGAGCGAATAAAAAAACGGTATGATTATTATATTCAATCGATTCCACCAATGCGTGGAGATAAGATCACGATGTACCGCCCTATAGATGTAGAACAACTTTTGTGCGTTTGTAGAAGTATGTGTTGACTGTTCATGCTGTAACTACGAGACAAAAGTGCACAAAGATTGACCTTGACAAGAGTTATTCACTCCGAACAACTTGCAGAAAGGGGCGTTATTAGCATTATCACTCGTACCTACCAGGATTGCTTCACCTACCACATCGCAGCATCTCTGGATCCTTTAACAATAGTTTTAACCAATAAAATTAACTATTTTCAGTAATTAGTAGATAACACATTATACGCTTTAGAAAAAAAAAATTATTCGAACAATTTTTCTTTAACTTTTTAAGGTTGTATCCACCTATTTAATATATAAATGAAGAAAAAGATAATAGACACATAAAATAAATTTAATTTACAGCAAATAAGATTCTAATTTTACAGCAGTAAACGAAATATATATCGGTACCATCAAATAATTTTTAGTTAGTTTTTTTTAAAGTTTCTTTATTCATTGAATTGTTTGTTACATGCATTGAGGATTTTTCGACCACCATGCTAGACACGTGCCCGTGTTATGGTGGTCGATTTTCTATACATTAACATAAAGAATGTGAGAGAATATAAAAGAATATAAAATAACATATTATTATTAAAGAATATTTAAGAACATAAAATAATGTAAATGGCTATATAGTAATATAAGGAAGTATGGAAAGAAACAGTAGAATATAAAACTAGGATAAAAGTATAGAACATAAATAACGTTTGTTATAATAGCATAATATTTTTTAGTTGTTGTAAGTAAAGTGTTTACATTTTTAGATACATAACACAATAGTATATTGAGGTAATCTGTAATTGGTTTCTCAGTTAGGTAAATTAGTAGGTAAATTAGTTCTTTGGGAGAAAGGTTCAATCCTCAGTAAAACCATTTTTTTTAAGTTTTCAAAGTTCACAACAGTTTAAGAGCCAGCCCCGGGGAGGAGGTTAAATCCCAAGTAAAAACCATTATTTTAAAATACATCTTAAAAGTTCACAGCAGTTTAAGAGTCCCTGGGAGGAAAGTTCAATCATCAGTCAAACCAAAATAAATACAAATAAAAACTTAAAAATTAGCTATTTGTCGGCCCAAGAAAATTAAAAATAGGGTTCCATGATAAATCAACACATCGACAATTCAACACACCTTTAAAAAGTGATAAAAGTCATAAGAAACGATGAAAAAAAATTTAAACCTAACCTAACCTAACCTACTTAATCTAGTTAATAAAGTTTTTGTTTCATCACTTTCCATGACTTTATATAACTTTTTAAAGATGTGATGAATTATCATTTTGATGATTTATCCGGTCACCGAAAATAGATACATCTATAATACATCTGTATTTTGGTAAAAAAAACTTCTTTTTATAGTTTGATTTTTTGTAACGTCATTTTTGTGAAGTATCACCTTAACGGGGCACAAAACGTTTATTATGTTCGAACATCTCGTCATCTAATTACAATATTATTTGTCTTTATGCGGTTTGTAGTTAAAATAAGATTTTTTTAATATTACTGTGTGATATTTAATAAAGAATTTAATTAGAATTCATATATTATTTATTGATTACGGATTGTCGCATAAATCTATGCAATTGAGATTAAACAATTTAATGCTAGATATACTGCGAAATTTCATATTTTAGTATTTATGTTTTAAATTGAAGTATTGCCAATGTTTTCTTATTCATCCTTGATATTCGAAGGTTAATCTAAAGCAATAAATTAATTATTCCATACGGGATTAACTACATGTTTAGTTTAAGGATTAAATGTGCACCAAAATACCTGTTTGTTTGTGCTTTGTCGGTTTAATAGGAAGCAATAACGAATATTAAATATATATTTGGCAATGGGTAATTTATTACACACACAAATATTGATTTCTGGTCATGTTTAAATAAATTACATGAACATGCGTAAATTTCACTTCCTTGATCAAAAGTTGATTCTTGTGAGTGCGTCTTAATGACCACGAAGTAAAGTGGGTATGCAAAACAAGAATAATTAATTCATGGATTTTTATGAAGCTTTTCTAAAGGCGGTACAAAACACTTAATTTAAAGTGAATCCTTTATAAATAAAGTCAACAGGTACAACTCAATCACACGAAACTATACTGCTTTGCTAAACAAAACCTTATTTCCTCTTATACATTTTCTGATCTAGGTTTTTGTTGTGCAGTACAGTATTACCTGCTCAGAAATCAACTTATTTACGTGAGTGAACTCTTTACCCGTAAGCGAGGTAACTTTTATAAACAAGACTTTGAGTTATTGAGTGCACTTCGTGAACAAGTCTCATGGGATGGAGAGTAGTACCGAGAAGTGAACTAAGGACTTGTCTGGCCTTGGGAACTTGCGACAACTGAAGTAAAAAATATCGTAAAGTGACGAGTTTATAAGCATGCAATTTAACATTGGATTGATAAAATGCTCTCGTTACTTCATTAAAAACCATCCGGTGTGATGTAGTCAAGACTGTCTACTGTAGAATTTAGATTTCCCGCAATGGCAACAACCGAGCATAGTAATATAAGGAAAACTGCTAGCAGAAAAGGGCTAAAAATAGTTTAAGATGTAATTTGATATTGTCTTGTGAAACGCTCGTTGCTGCATACATTATCTGGTGTTGGGTGGTTAAGCTAGCCCTCTTAAGGACAATTTATAAAGGACGTAAAAGCCAAAATGTTTTTTTTTTGTGAAATATGTAGGTCTACTCTAATATGTACTAAATTTGATTTAAAAAATATATATTTGTCATTGTTTAGAAAATAAATTATTGTCCTCGTATGAAAACTTATCTTATTTTTTCTTAACTTATTATCTTATCATATGTGTTTGGGGGTATATTTGAACGGTAGCAGAAGTCGGGGACGCCTGAGGAAGACATGGCGCAGTCAAGTGAATCAGATACTCGATTCGTGTCAAGAGTCAGAATAATAGAAGAGTATATAAGACGATGTATGAGGCAAGAAGTGTGTGCCAAGACCGAGTTATTTGGTGGTCCGTCCTCTCTGCCTACCTCTGCGGGGAAACGGCGTGATGTTTAGTTAGTTAGTTAGCTATATTTGTTGGCAAAAATGATAAGATATAATAAAGTGTGTATTGCTACCTATAAACATACAATCAGAGGCGCTATTGTGTACTAACATCTCGTCGAAACGTATTACACTAGTATAATGCGATAATCGGTGCGATTTTTGTTTCCGGTCGTTCGGCGTTAGAGTGTCGGGAGCGTTGGAGGCTAAATCGAATTAATTGGACATACAAAAGTGGAACCTCTTTCTTCGCTTTATGTCTCGTCCAAATATGATACATCAATGCCTTTAAAAAGTTTTATTATTATTGTAACCAAAATTCCAAAACGCCCTGCTGTCAAACTTGCGAGGTAAGTGATAAATGATACAAAAAAAACATGTCTGTGTTTGATCACACATCTAATGGTCACTCCACGAACTATACATATATAGTTTCTTGAACGCGTATTGACTAATATACTGCCATTTACTGGGGGTAGTTTCTAATATATTAGAAGCTGCTCTCCCTAAATAAGGTCAAATCTCGTGAGAGGCTTATACTCTTGCCTGTAGATCAGGGGTAAAAAAACTGCAGTTCGCGAGCCATATGTGTCTGTCAAGGCTTTTCGTGCGTCGTGCTGAAATAAAATTGCCAAATAACAGATAATCAAATAATAATCAGATATCAAAAAATCGTTTTAGAAATATGAGATAAAATTCCTGCTCTATTCGCAAATAAAAAAGAAAACGAGTACATTTGTAATTTAAGACTAGTGGACTAGTGGACTCGCACACAGATTGATTTTTAAGTTAATACCAGTCTTGTGTTCAGAATGCCCCAAAAAACAGTGGAATCATCTGTCGACACATTTAGAAGGAAACCACTCTCGCATTCCAATTCTATTTGACTACGTACTTGCTGCATAAATTTGAGGAAAACCATTTTCTAATTCTGGTACGTTGAATTCGAGGACACACGCAGATTCACTCTTAAGTTAAAACAAGCTTATTTTCCAAATTGAGGATGAATGCAAAACTGTTGTAAAGTTCCGAGTAGAGTCTGATGGAGAATACTAATATGCTGCAAAATTGTGTTCAAAATGTAACTTGTTCCGCCTGTAACGAAACTATAGTATATTAAAGTTTGTCTGACATTGGCTTAAGCTAAAACCAATTTTGTGTTCAAAATGTAACGATAAAAATCCAGTTGTGGATTCATTCTCTGACAAATTAAGAAAGATACCATTCTCATCGTCCGAGTGAAGTTTAATATTCGAGTCGCACACTGCTTAATTTGGAGAAAAATCGTTAGTATATTATAAGTGTAGTACTAATTAAAGCTGGTAACTTGCACACAGATATACTCTTAAGTTAAAGTTTTGTGTTCAGAATGTAGCCGTAAAACTGCAATTGTGGATTCATCCCAAGTGCAGTTATGAAATTCTGGTTGCAGACCACGTGATGCCAGAATCTGAAATAAACCACTTTCATGTTCTGGGTGTAGTTTTAAATAAAGTTTTGAACTCGCACAACGATTCATACTTAAGTTAAAACAAGTTTCATGTTTCGAATAATCTATCGAAATTACAGATGCTGATTCAACTGCTATCGTGTTCGAAGTACGATTGCAAAATTCTAATTGCTGCCAGAATCGGAGAAAATATGCAAACATCAAACTGGCTATAGTTTGAATTAAAGGGTGTCCCCTTTTTTTCAATTCACTCTTTAATTAAAACCAGTTTAGTGTTCAGAATGTAATGATAAATTGTGGATTCATTGAAGAAAACTATTTTCATGTTCCGAGTTAAGCTTTCAATTCAAGTTGCACACCATATAATGCCAAGTTCGAAGGAAAATCATCCGCGCCATCCCATCAAACCATCGCCAATTCCTCGTTTAATTATCTAAGCTTTTATCTAAGCTTGTAAATTTTTACGCAGAATTCCTCTTAAGCTGAAACCAGTCTAGTGTTCCAAACGCAACGTAAAAATTTGAGATGCGATCTCCTCTACTGACATGGAAAACTATTCTCGCTTTACGAGTGTAGTTATAAATTTCTAGTCACAGAGTTTATGAACTTGACTACTGTTCACAATTTATCGATCGGTATTTGGTAAAATGAAGTATTGTGGATTTCAGAACACCCTCTTCCCGTGCCTGAAAATCTAAGTGCGGCCCGGGGGTGATACTACAAACTTTCAAACGTCCCCCGACTGCAAAAAGGTTCCT
The DNA here is from genome assembly GCF_061612785.1 of Hesperophylax consimilis. Taxonomy (NCBI): domain Eukaryota; kingdom Metazoa; phylum Arthropoda; class Insecta; order Trichoptera; family Limnephilidae; genus Hesperophylax; species Hesperophylax consimilis. The sequence goes on along the minus strand of NC_142841.1, from coordinate 19,354,878 downwards.
TACCCCTGCTGTAGATTTTAGATTTACTGTTATGCAAATCGCCGTAGCGCTCAAAGTAAAGGTAAATAAGACAAAGCAAAAATAAGTTAAATTGATGGTTGAATTTACAGTAAAAATATTTGAAGCAATTTAAAAAAAATCGCGATTCCTCATTATAAACTCTCTCATGTAATTTGGTCTGTACTTTAAAAAAAACACATCCCGTTCACGAAGCGCGCATAGCTTTTAAAAAGGATTATAATTATCTTGAATAATTATTTATTGGTTAATATGGCCGCAATAAGGTTACATATTCGATTACATACCGACATACTTACTCTACAGTCAGTTCGTTGGTTGGGTAAATGCATTCTTACAAAAAAATCAGTTTAATAACCATACAGTCTAATTAAATGTCCAATTTTTTTATTATTATTTTGATGTTATTATATTTATGTGTTAATATATTTATGTATTCATATATTATATTTTCATAATCATAATATTAATCACATTTTTGCATATTTTACAGCATAAATATTTATTTAAGTATTTACTTAGAAGCTATATATTATGCTGCGTATACACTGTGAGAAAACTTTGAGAAAATTTGCGCGATCAAAAAGAAACTGCAATACAAAGAAAGAAGAGCAAAACTTTTTTCCCATAATTCGTGGCTCGTGCAAATATTCTCGGATGTATACGCAGCATGATGTGTGGAAAATACATTATTGAAATAAATATGAAAAAACGTTATGTGGAACTTTACAAATATAAAATTAATTTGAGTGATGCCCCTGCATTGCCCGTGATTTATATAAAATGTTTTTTTTTTAAATCAGATGTAAACATAATTTTCATATTATTTTGAGCGCAAAATTTCATCACGAAACGTACAAATTCTGCCTTAAGAAGTGGGAAAAGGGGACGTAGGTGGTTTTCTCATATAGACAGTCACCTTTCTCTTGTGTTGAGGGTCGAGCGTGCTAAATTTTATCTATCTCGGAAGAAAACTGTAGATTTGTATAAAAAACAAAGCCGCACCAATTAACAAATAGATAGATTTAGACAAGTATTTATAAGTCGATAGATTTAGACTAAAAATAATTTCAAACCACTCATTGAAGTTTTTTTTAACTGAAGAACTGAATTTTAATGTGACAGCTTGAAATGTTGATCGTATGATATTACGGAGCGTTTGACATGTCAGATGTATAAGAGAAAACCTGTTTAAATGTCACAAGACTTCTTCTATACTAAGACGAAACTATATAGGTCTCTACGAGGGTATTTGTTTCAACGCACTAACATATGTACACACCTACTGTGTAGGGTAGATAACTATAATATATAATGTAATCGCACATTTGACGTTACGCAATTTTCGTGCTTTAATGTCATTTGAATTAGCAGCAAAAACTTGAATTTACTCTTCCTTCGTCGACTATTTAATGGGTATATCAACACGATACACAAATAGCAACAACTACAGTTGATTACATTACCTCCTAAAATCAAGTGCCCTCGCGGCAATATTGCAAAACAATCTCAAGATTAAAAATATATATTTCCAATACTCATACTTAATTGTTTACTCATTGTTTTCTCAATATTATATGTAAAAAGTGTTAATACTTTCAACAAATAAAATGCAATCTGGGATATCATTTGGTTTCTAAACATTTCACAGATATTAAAAAGAACGATGTTTGTTAATTAAATTAAATTTTATTTGTTTTTTTTTATATAAAGTAAACGACGAAAAGTAATAGGAACCTCTGCCGAGCAAAGGTGCCCGGGTTCGTTTGTCCAGTTCTTGGTGGTAGATGTGTTTGCCTACTAGCTGCGTGGCGGGCCAGATCGGGATCCAGTTGAGGGAGATCCATTGACCTCTCCATTCGAACTCTCTCGAATCAACACTCACACCGCAATGGTAACTCCTGGACACACTGAACCCTGCATTAATTTACACCCCTCATAAGTACTTCTTCTTTCTTCACCTAAAAGAACATCCACACAGCATCCCCAAAGATGATACAGTCCTTTGGAAATTATTTTTCTCAGGGCTCCTGTGTTTTGTAAAAGTAAAAAAATAGGTGCCTAGTATTCTTTTGCTGCTAATAAAAATGGTTCCTGCGCATCATCGTATAACATAAGTTACTACAGTAGACATCGTTGAAATAGTAATTTAAAAAAAGAGAGTCTAATTTGATATGGTCTTAGAGGCAATCTGGTGTGGTTTTATCGATAAATGCATGGATTAATATGGTTTTGTTTTATTGGAAAATAGGTGTTTGAAAACATTGCATGACTTTGTAAAATAGAAACTGCACTCTGCCGTGACAACATGATGTCATAATATATTCATATCCATAAGTCAAGATGGATTTTTTTGCAGACATATCTCGAGAGGTCACTCAAAATGGCTTGTAGCCACTCAATCAAATAATCAAATAGTCACTATTATTGTAATTCGTAAATAATACTACACCATAAATTAATGTTAGCTAGAGAGTGAGTGCTTGATGTCATATTTAAATATTACCTTTAATACTTTCTCTGTAATTTTACAGTAAAAGATCATTTTTGTGGGTAGCGAACCAGATCTGTTCACAACACAGCTTTATTTTATTTTTAAATAAATCTATATTGTTTTTGTGAATACATGAATGCATTTCAGAAGTCGGAATTAACCATCTTCCCGATATCCGATCGAGGTGAAATTCGACAGATAAACTTGCTGTCGATAACAATACATTCGTCAACTTTTGGATGCAAATGTGAAATGCGTATATGGGGAGGAATACACATTTCTCAGAAATTGGATGACATTACTGAAGTTAATATACGAAAGAAAGGTCGGTCCCACCCAATAGGGATTTGGCTCAATTGTTAGCGCGGTTGACTCCAGTCCCTGGAGAGAAAGGTTCAATCCTCAGTCAAACCAAAAAAAAGTAATTTTAAATTCATCGTCATCACTATTTTTTACTGGTTGATTCTTACTAGTGTTAAGTCACACTTTTTTTTTTTTTGGTACAATATTTTTTTACATTTCAAAGTTTTCCAGTAATGTTGGCCTCACTGGGTGGCTTGTCCGTGCTGAGGCCTTCATTTTATAATATGAAAATATAATCTAAATACAATCTACAATATAAGATAAAATAATACATTTAATATATAATCTTGTGTGTTTGTGAGTGATGTGTGTTTATATTGGTTTTGTGTGTTACGTGTAGGTTTTATTTTATGCTATGAAATTTTGGTAATATTGTCTTTTTTGTTCTTTAATCCATTTTGTAATTTTGTGTGTGAATTTATTTTTATTTTCCTCAATTTAATTTTAATTTCAATTTTTACACTGTTGAAAGCTTTTATAGCATGGTATTGGTAGTGTCTTTGTCCAAAGCTTGAATTTACTGTCGGAGTTAATATTAATATTTTCTTTGAATACTGAATAATTTTACTGTTGATTGTAGTATAAAATATATTTTTTTAGTGAAGCTCATGTTTGGACCTGTAAAAAAAGAGAATTTTAAAACAATGACATATCTTAATAAATATTTACATTTTATAATACGTGGACAGCCGATTTGGTTTCGCTTATCTCAAGTTTCGTCAGGTCTTAAATTATACTTGTCAAGGTTTTTTGTGGGCTTTGCACACGGTTTGCTGGTTCTCACCAACACATTTATAGTTTTGAAAAAGGAGTTGGTATCTACCTAGTTTAGTAGTTAAAATTATCTATATTGTTATCAGTTTTCAATTAGATTTTATGTACTTTCTTAAAGGAACGAGTGCGCGGCTTTTTCATTCAAAACTAAAATTTCGGTTTGAGGCGAAAACTAACTACCCCAAATACCATATAAAATGCCAAAATACATATTTTTATCACAGGTTTAGCAATATCTAGTACGGATACGTACTACCTTATTTATTTGTTCTAAAATTCTAAAATTCTAAATTCTAAAATTGGGCCATTAAATAAATCATTTTTTTATGATTTTAGAGGAACTTTGGCAATTATTTGTGAGGTAATGATGATTATATGAAAAAATTCTCTATTCAATATACAAATATGATAAAAAGTCATAAAAAAAATTCATTGGGGTAAATTCGATTAATTCGAATTACGAACATCAGATTTTTGTTGGAACACAAATTTGTCGTATTTAAATTAAAATTTCTTCCCAAAAAATGGCTTTTTTATTTTAATTTTCGTTATATTGAAATAGAAGGAAAAGCCAAATTATTATTTACAATTAACTCACAAAAATACCAAAGTTGTGTCTAAAATCACTAGGCCTACACCTCTAAATCATAGCTCATGTGTCCATGTACTATTAATAATATATTTATCTTATGCCCGTGGGTCCATGTACTATTAATACAATATTTATCTTATGACCATGTGTCTATGTACTATTAATACAATATTTATCTTATGACCATGTGTCTATGTGCTATTAATACAATATTTATCTTATGACAATGTGTCTATGTACTATTAATACAATATTTATCTAATGTTCATGTGTCCATGTACTATTAATACAATATTTATCTAATGTTCATGTGTTCATGTACTATTAATACAATATTTATCTTATGACCATGTGTCTATATACTATTAATACAATATTTATCTTATGACCATGTGTCTATGTACTATTAAAACAATATTTATCTAATGTTCATGTGTTCATGCCAATGTAACATAAGATTTTTTTTGTGTGAATTAATGTAAGAATATGTGGATGATTATCTAAATAAAAGATTCATATTTACGGAATATAATTTATTGTAAAACAAAACATAGCAAGAGACTCAATGAATAATTTAAATATAAATAATCTCAGGGTGCGACTAACCTCGAAGATGCGTTAGTAGGTCGGTATTATTACGTAAAAATAATTAACATGGTGATTGAAAGTTATGCTAAATTGTAGGTAGTAAAATGAATTATAATTTTAAATATCATTACTATAAATATTAAGGGCGCCAATTCCATATAAGGATAGAATTAGAATTATAGTAAACCAATATTGAAAACAGTAAGAGAACTAAAGATTGAATAATTGAAACGAATATTGAAATGCATAATGATAAACTATAAATAAAATATAAAATAAAAATAAAATATTTATCTTATGAGCATGTGACCATGTACTATTATTACAATATTTATCTTATGCCCATGTGTCTATGTACTATTTATATAATATTTAGCTTATGCCCGTGTGTTCATGTACTATTAATACAATATTTATCTTATGACCATGTATCTATGTACTATTAACACAATATTTATCTTATGACCATGTGTCTATGTACTATTAATACAATATTTATCTAATGTTCATGTGTCCATGTACTATTAAGAAAATATTTATCTTATGACCATGTGTCTATGTACTATTAATACAATATTTATCTAATGTTCATGTGTCCATGTACTATTAATACAATATTTATCTTATGACCATGTGTCTATATACTATTAATACAATATTTATCTTATGACCATGTGTCTATGTACTATTAATACAATATTTATCTAATGTTCATGTGTCCATGTACTATTAAGAAAATATTTATCTTATGAGCATGTGACCATGTACTATTATTACAATATTTATCTTATGCCCATGTGTCTATGTACTATTTATATAATATTTAGCTTATTCCCGTGTGTTCATGTACTATTAATACAATATTTATCTTATGACCATGTATCTATGTACTATTAACACAATATTTATCTTATGACCATGTGTCTATGTACTATTAATACAATATTTATCTAATGTTCATGTGTCCATGTACTATTAGGAAAATATTTATCTTATGAGCATGTGACCATGTACTATTATTACAATATTTAGCTTATGCCCATGTGTCCAAGGTAATAAATCAAACTTTCCCTGGCTTTGTATACATAAATATACAATATCTAAAAAAATTTACCTTGTATATTTAAATGCGTTTTCCCAGATTTCAAGTAGTTTAGATGGGTTTGTGGTAGGTACTTGGGCTATGATATAATTCTTTTAAAAAATATTACTTATTTACATTTATTTTAATGTGAAAAACACAGTTTTAAAAATTATTGGCGATCTAATAGTTTTATTATAACCGTTTCATTTGCGAATTCCTTAAAAACTATTGATTATTTTGTGCGTATTAGGTACTTACACGAGTATCATAAAACATGTTTTAAATTTATTATTTTTTAATTAACAATAGATATTCTTATTTTTGAACAACAGGTTTATACCTACAAATAATTATTGTATGCATTTACTATTTACTTGCCGTTATAATATGTTAAATGGATATGGTTGTCTTTATTTTTTTTCTTTCCTTTGTTCGTAAAATATATTTGTATACAGTTTTTTAGATGCTTTTCGACTACCACACTAGACACATGTCCGTATTATGGTAATCGAAGTGATATGATATGATATGAAGTCCATATACATTATTATTGTTACTATTGTGAACTTACAATCTTCAGAATATTTTTTTATGAACTATATATATAAAAGCCCAATGGGCGAATAAATAAATATATTAAAAAAAAATTCATAATTAAAAAAAAAATAATATGATATTTTACCCGCTATTACTAGTTTTATTTTGATTCTATCTTATATTATAGATAATGTGCTTACCGTCAAAATTGATTAAATAAAGATGATAATTATTAAAAATGAGCTGGAAAAAAACCCATTCCAGTGATGGAATGATATATCAGGTAAAATTTTCACACAACCTTTTACAACCTGATTTCGTTTACTTCCGTGTTCTTTTAAATTTGTTACTTTTTTTAATTTAGCTCGCAAGCGCCGTTCATAGATAGGTGTCTACAAACTATTTGAAGATCAATAAATAATTAAGTAATTTCGTTTTACTAACCAGTATAAAGTGACTATTCGCAAATGTGGATTATTACAAAAATGTTTTTCCCATTATTTCCACCCATCCGAACATATGCATTAGAAGATAATACTGAATAATTATGTCTACATATCGGGGCACGAAAAAATCAAATAAAATTTACTTGCGCGAGCCAGCTTGCTAGCCGAAAGCCTTACCCCGCGACCACGGAGACCGTCTAAATTTATTTTCATTATTATATCTTATTCAGTAGCACAAGTCACCTCAGATTTCTGATTAGTTGGCGAGATAAACATAATTCATTTGGCTCAAACTGACACTTATGAAGAAACAACACCAATAAAATATTACATAAAAATATAAACAAACGTTTGTGCGTTAAGCAGGCATAAAGCTGGACACACATGGCAGAGCCAGTGAGTCAAATAGTCCCACACGATACGCTGAGCCGAAACTCATCTTTTGTGGGGAAACTTAGGTGGCTTAGATATTCGGCGTGCCAAAAACCTCGGCTCGGCCGTATTTGGCAAATTCCCAAATCCAATGGCTTGCCAGCTCTCTCGTGTGTATTCATGAATTCAGAAAATAAGTCGGATAGTAACATAGTAAGGCACACGGTGGCCAATTTTGATGATTTGGCGCGACATCGCTCTTGGCGTTCGACCATTTGGCATCATTGATGTTTATTTAAGTATTAATAAGAAATACCACTTATTTTTTGTTAATTCTTATTAGTTGAAATGTTGATAATGATTTTGATGCTTTTATAAAAAGTAGCGTGTAACTTGGGCGCTTAGTTTGTATTTTATAGATTATAATTCTTTAAGAAAACAGATATTAAAAATACAGTGAACAATTTTGTACATTATAATTCTTTAAAAAAACAGATAATAACATTTTTAAATAATTATTTTAAAGATTATAATTCTTTATAAAACAGATAATAAAAATACAGTGAAAACTAAATAATTTTATGGATTATAATTCTTTGAAAAAACAGATAAATTATATATTGAAAACTAAATATTTATTACATAATTTGACATAAATACAAAATGTGATTTCCAGTAGTAACCCTATGCTTACAATTATTTGGGTAAACTGTTTAGGTTTTATTTTTGATGGTACGCAGAACTAAATATTACATACAGTTGATCTTTCTTTGACATATCGTAGTCAAATATTGGATTCCAAAAAAAATTGACAAAAATTAAGTACAATCATTTCTTAAAAATGCAATTACTGGAGTGGCTGGCTAAAGTTGGTGGTTATTTTGTTTTTTCGTGTACAAAAAAGACACAGCAATAATATCCTATTAAAATTAGCGTGAAGACTCGTGAAGATTTTTATTCCTACTCCATTAAAGGCAAAAAATTGTAAAAAAGGTAAAATATGAACCAAGGCAACAGTTATAATTTAGGATTTTTTTTCCAGTTTTTTAAATAAAGCACGTATCTTAAAGAATATCTCAAGTGATTTTTAAAAGTACTTTTTTATATAATAAGTTCACAAACAACCTGATTTCGCACGCCTTCTAACTTTACTCGCCTAGATACAGCAGCATAGTTGCGCGCCCGAATATCAGTGTAGCCCTGTTCTGCGACTAATTACATAATAATTGAGTTTCAGGTGTTAATTTAAATTGGCAGTGGATGATTGTGAACATCTTAAACACAAACAAACAAACGCAAAACTAAATATTACATACAGTTGATCTTTCTTTGACATATCGGAGTCAAATATTGGATTCTGAAAAAAAATTGACGAAAATTAAGTACAATCATTTAAAAAAAATGCAATTACTGGAGTGGCTGGCTAAAGTTGGTGGTGATTTTATTTTTCCGTGTACAAAAAAGACACAGCAATAATATCCTATTAAAATTACCGTGAAGACCCGTGAAGATTTTTATTCCTATTGCATTAAAGGCAAAATATTTAAAAAAAAAAATGAAAAAAAAGGTAAACTTTGAACCAAGGCAACAGTTACAATTTATGAAAATATTATATTTTTTCAGTTATTTAAATAAAGCACGTATCTTAAAAAATATCTTATGTTTAAATAAGTACTTATTCGTATAATAAGTTCACAAACAACGTGATTTCGCACGCCTTCTAACTCGCCTAGATACAGCAGCATAGTTGCGCGCCCGAATATTAGTGTACCCCTGTTCTGCGACTAATTACATAATAATTGAGTTTCAGATGTTAATTTAATTGACAGTGAATAAATTTAATTTTATTCTTACGGTATGCAAAACTTAATATTACATACAGTTGATCTTTATTTAATATATCGGAGTCAAATATTGGATTCTGAAAAAATATTGACGAAAATTAAGTACAATCATTTCTTAAAAATGCAATTACTGGAGTGGCTGGCTAAAGTTGGTAGTGATTTTGTTTTTCCGTGTACAAAAAAGACACAGCAATAATATCCTATTAAAATTAGCGTGAAGACTCGTGAAGATTTTTATTCCTACTCCATTAAAGGCAAAAAATTTGAAAAAAAAATGGAAAAAAATGGTAAATTTTGAACCAAGGCAACAGTTATAATTTATGAAAAAAAAATTTTTTCAGTTATTTAAATAAAGCTCGTATCTTAAAGAATATCTCAAGTGATTTTTAAAAATACTTTTTTTGTAAAATAAGTAAACAAAAAACCTGATTTCGCACGCCTTCAAACTCGCCTAGATACAGCAACATAGTTGCGCGCCTGAACATCTCAGTTCTGTGCGTAATTACCGAGTAAGTAAGCTTCGTATGTTATTTTCAATGATTTTTTTAATGTCAGTGATTAATTGAGAACACATTGGTAAAAAAAAAATTCATTTCGGGAACATGCCGATCTGGGGTCAATGTCGCGCCAGCGCTCAAATTTAAGCCACTGTGCGGCGTGATATTGTAATATAGGCTATTTTATGTATCTATTTTAAATTTAACTACTCAATATCATACAAAAAAATTTGTTGAATACTTCTGAAAAAACGATTCTCTTCACCTATATTATTTTAAAAACTTATTTTACATAAACCTTTGTTAAATATTTGTTAAAAATAACCTATTTTATGTACCCATAATATACAATTTTTTCACAAGTTCGAGTTGTTCACTCAATGATAACGTGGATGGTGTTTTCTTTCTGAAGTTCTCTAGATGTCAGAAATATAACAACTAGCTTCTTTAAATACTTGACAAACTACTGACTTTAATTTTTGTGGCATGACAATATTCGACTTAGATCAAACCTTCTTGGCTCTTCAACTCGCTCGTGTGTGGACCCTAAGTCACGCTGCGTCCAATCTGATTCAGTCAAATGGTTCGGGGCCAAATTGCTCTGCCGTGTATGTCCAGCTTAACTCCATACTCGGTTTGTCAATGGGGTCACTGCACGGCACTAATAAACTTTATATTCCTTGTCACAACCGTATAAAAAAGTTTCCACATCGCCAATTTGATGAAGATTAAATAAGGAATGTTTCGTAAGCTGGATGGATCATTCTAATTGTTAATATTGAGAAATCAATTACAAACATTGAATATTTCATGCATAACGTTTTAAAGCGAAGAATGTTATATCAGGACAGGATAGTGAAGAAACAGATAAACATACGAGTAGTATTGCCACTGAAAAAACGGGTAATCGCCGGTTCTGGATAGAACGTCTCCAAGGCTATTTTTGTAAGGTTCATTGAATTAAACCACTCATCATCACAGTTACTTCACCATCCACAACCATAATATAATTTTAAAAAAACCTGAGTGTGTTTTCGCGCTGTTACAAAAATCAGAATGGAATATATTGAAAACAGATTCTATAAAGGACTGGTCATTACAAAGTTCTAGAGATTAAACTTTTTTCTAGAAATACACAAAAACGTAAACAAATTATACTGGTATACATGAACGGGAACAATTAAGGTCTACAGTTCATATAATGATCTTACGACTAAGACAAGGTAGTAGTAGTAATTTAGATTAACTTAGTAGTAACATAGATTCACAAAAGAAATCAATACATATTTCATATTGAAATAAAACAATAACTTTGTTTGTAACCAAATTTTTTTTTTTTTAATACCGACCGGTTTCGCTTAACTCAAGCATCTTCAGGGTTAGTTAAGGTCAGTTTAATTTTTATACCCTGAAGTTATTGTTTTATTTCAATTAATATGTCAAACCACATAGTGACTGCTTTATACCAAAACATATTTCATACATCCAAGAAGGTCCCTTTGAAGAGAAAATTTACTGAAATAAAATATTGCAAATTTATTAAAAGTCTTGTCAAATTATTCATATTCTGGTTGAAAACGGGATTGCAGGCCTTTAACGAATGAATTGACAGGTTTGCTAACAAACTATCAGTAAAACACGAATGTGTTACGGAGATGTCGGAATACGTGTTCATAAAAAAAATAATATTTTCGCATTTCGTCACTATATTTATAAGGATAAACGCAGCTGCATGAACATGCTGCGTGTTCCGATATATTCTGAATGTACTGATAGTTCGTTATGAACCTTGCCATCACGTATTCAATAGGATTTAAATAAATCAGCACTACTCATTTTTCTTCGTAAATTTAAAAAAAAATAATTTTAAATGCTTATTATATACGCATTTAAAATTTGGTTTGGTTTTAGTGGTAAAACGATATAGCGTCAGTGTAGCGCAAAAACTAATCGAGCGATATTTTTGGCAAACCTAGTTAACATTATAGGTTATTTTTTTATGAGAACTATTAGAACAAGAAGACATCATTTAGCTTTCGGTTAAAGACCGGCTGCTGGAAAAAGTCGTTAATTGTATTAAATATAATTTTTCATTAAACTAAAAATCACCACGTTACTTAATGACTTTATATTATCTTTTAATGTTACTTAGTGACTTCTTGGGCTACACCGACTATATGCGCATTTTTAATTATCCCTGACTCATCAACCCTTTCCCAGCAGCATCTGGTATCTAGCAAGGTAGATCGATTAATGTTTTATCGATAATGTCGGTAACTTTTCATCGTTCCCGAGAATGGCTGCAGATCGTCGATGAACAAACAACGGCTCCAACGATTAAATATTCTTAATTTATTCGACGTGAACTTTTGTTTGTACGTTAGTTAAGTTCGGGAACGATTTAAAGTTACCGACATTATCGATAAAAGCTTTATCGATCGATTGCAAGTCAAAAGCAAATGAGTAGATCGCTATTCATATTTTAACAGTTGAATAAAACAATGTTACTTTTCAGGTGCAATATTTATGTATATATAATAAATCGCTATTTATATATTGACAGTTTAATCAAAAAATGTTACTTTTCAGGTGCAATATTTATGTATGTATAATAAATCGCTTTTTATATATTGACAGTTGAATAAAACAATGTTACTTTGCAGGTGCAATATTTATGTATACATCATAAATCGCTATTTTTATATTGGCAGTTGAATAAAACAATGTTACTTTTCAGGTGTAATATTTATGTGCATATATAATAAATGGTTAAAAAAAACTATCGCTTTGATAGTGTATGTCGATCAATTTCCAGGGATAGGATAAATCTTTCAAACAGTTTTTTATTACTTAATTGGAAAAAATGTCATCAGCGTTACTTTATAAATTTAATTTTCCCGTTACAAATATGAAGATAATTATTCATTCGCCTCTTGTCATTGTCAACACATACATTTATTTAATGCTTTCGTCTAAATTTAAAAGTCAAATTATTCTGCGCCGACCTACATACATAAATGTGAATATTTCTCATGTGAAAATATACAAATATATTGAGAGACATTGAGCAGATTTTTCTAAATAGCGTTTAAAATTTGCATTTAAAAAGTAAATAAAATAATGTGTGATACCTAACCCATAAGATACGATCTGTCCAGAGCTTCGTACAGAAAAGAGAAAACGAAGCAAGCTACAGTCTTGCTTTGTTTGATGGTTTATATATTTTACAGACTCTTTTCTTTATATATTGAGTGTATATTTGACAAACTGTATCTTTAGAAGGTAAAAAACTCTCGTGTTTTGTTTTTGACCACTTTATTTAAATTACACCCAACCGGTTTCAGAAGTACCCTTCCTTAGGAGAATATTAAAACATCAGTTTCATAATACACAAAACGTTCATGTGCAAAAAATTAATTGGTGTAGTCTGATTAAAAGTGCTATTATATAGACTATTGAATATTTTAAATCTTAATTCACAGAACACCTAGGTAACCAAAATATGTATTATTACCTACTTTGATCGTAAGGGAAAACAAAAATTATTCGAAAACGCAGTCGTAATGCTAAGTGCGTTTGAGGTTCGATCTCTGAAAACCACATAATAAGCTGAATATTTAAGTAAATAAATATCAAAAAATGTTTCTTTAACGCGCAATTTCACGATAAAATAGTTCTCATTTACGAATAACTTCACAATATTATATAATAACTTACCGGTGTACAATAAACGATGCTTCACAATATTTAAAATAGTTTTAATTTACGAATAACTTCATAATATTATATAATAACTTACTTCTGTATAATAAACGTTGTTTCTTTTACGCGCAATTTCAGGACAAAATAGTTTTAATTTACGAATAACTTCACAATATTATATAATAACTTACCTGTGTACAATAAACAATGTTTTTTTTACGCGCATTTCACGATAAAATAGTTTTAATTTACTAATATCTTCATAATATTATATTTAATTATAATAACTTACGTGTGTACAATAAAAAATGTTTCTTTTACCTGCAATTTCACAATAAAATGGTTTTAATTTTACGAATAACTTCAAGTCAAAATCGTTTTCCATCGGCATTAGTTTACCCTTCGAGACTCGATTTCTTGGAATCTTTTAATATATCAAATTATGTTTTTCTCGTTATTTAAGATTTAAGATCAATGATTGTAAAACAGCCCACAAATACAGACATGAGAGGAGCTAATACTTAACTGTTAATAACTAAAAGTTTAATTTGTTCGTGTATTTTTTTTAATTGGTTACTACTCACCTATTTGAAGAGTAAATTGCTTACAGAACTTGGCATTATATCGTTTTTGATGACCAGATCTGAATTTTTAGGTACATTCCAATCTTCATCTAACCCATCTTCTTCCCGTTCTCAATCCTTCCTCCAACACAAAATCCACATATCAACACATATAGTTTCACTGGAGCCTGGCAGTTGGAACTCTTGCAGAGGGTTGATACAACATGTCATTATGAATAGTTGGTCAATACTATTAATAAGGTAAATCTTTCAACCATGGACATTACAAAAGAGTAGACTTGGCCTAACGTAACATTTGGGTATCATTTCGACAAGCTGGTTTTTGAAATATTAAAATTACTTTTCGTTTTGTACAACAAAAATACATATAACGAATAAATACACTTGTTATACTAAACAAATGTAATATCAAACGTTATTGCCACCTCATTTTTTGTCGTTTCATATAAAAATAATAATAAAAAAAATTAAGAAGTCTCATAAGTTTTTTCAAATTGCGGTCGGAAAGTTTGGATTCAAATAATTTTCTTTTTTTTGTGAATTATTTTCACAATTTATTCACTTAAAACACATAACATGTAAAACGTTTTTAATTTATAATATTTTTAATGTAATACACAGTAAATGACATAAGAAAAAATAGTGATATACATGTTTTTTAGTATTTCTACACTAACGAAGAAAACTAGCTGTCGAGTTTGGTGTAGGAGTAAAAAGTAATACAAGAATACAGGTGTGGTATCATAACAATAGTTATGTATATGGTTTGAAATGAAGTTACTGCATTGTGTTAATGATGTTAATTTTTTCTTGAATAACAACAATTCTGTTATTTTTTTAATTCTTGGGGACGACTATTAAATATTTTAACTCTTTGTAAATATAATTATTGTGCATTTTTTGTGTAGAAAATAGAGGAATTTGGATGTTATATTTATGTCTTAATGATGAATTAGATTTTAATTGTTTCAATTTATTATCTCTGAATACTTTATACGATATTGAGTCTTTTTATCTAAAAATGAGACGGTCTTGGCTACCTCCCCGCTCCGCGCGCTTGGTTTTTTCATCTTTTCCACAATGGCAGGTCTATTATTTTGTATGTCCATGATGTCAACCAACTTAAAAATCGCATGATGAATTTTATAAAAAAAATTAAAAAATTTCACTTGTTGTTTCACTACCTTCTAAGTCAAGTAATTTGTTACAAGGGGCACAGCATAACACTTGTAATTTAATTAATATTATTTACCGAACAGTATGACCTAAATGACGGAGATTCTTATTAGTAATAAATACCTGCGAGTGTATTTGCTTGGCTATAATAAACACACCAATAGAGCAATGCTAATAATAATTGAATGTCACGTTTGCATATCATTAAGTTGGTGTACTAAGCGTGTCGAGTCAACATCAACAGTGACTAGGGATGTTGCAAATGTCAAAATCTCCATATTCACTAATCGGAATATTGTAAGTTAATTTAAAAGAATAATATATCTACCACCGAATATCTACCGCCGTTTGTTCCCGTCTACGGCAGATTTAAAAATTAACGTTTTACTTTTTTTGCATATTTTTCAATCGACAGAGTGCCTCATAAATTAATATGAAGCAACTTTATAATTACTAGACAATATATGAGTACAATATTATTCGAATTTTGATTGAATTTTGTGCATCAAATATTGATATCTTTCTTTATTCAAAAGGTGATTTATGTTGCACTGTCACTACTGTACTTTTTTAGCTTTATTATATGACCTCGCAATATCATCACTGTCGGTACAGTGTAAAGATAGGTGAACTATGTCGCCACCCGGTTGAGCAGCGTTGTGAGGCGGGTTAGTAAGATTCGACCTATAAGGAAGAAAAAATGTAGGTGCGCTTTATTACAATACTAATATGGTTATAATAGGACTTAAATTTCTTGGTAATCAGTAAAAAAATATATTATTAGTCGTTCTGTGAACAGTAGACTTCGCGTAATGTTGTGACAGCTTGCAACAGTCGCAATGCGCTCTGGCGTAATAAAAACGTACTATCGAATACAGCTACCATCTTGACAGATGAAATACATGACTTCGCTACGGCCAGCCAATTAGAGTGTAAGATATGACTAATAGAAGTTGCTGTTTTTAGTCAGTACTATTTATGCCTGGCAATCCTATCGTGATAGGTATTAGATAATATTTTTGATCCAATTACATAGTCGTTGTTATAATACACTAAGACTTTAAAAAAATAATAATTTCTTTTATAATACACACTTGCAACATTTTTGAAACTCAATAGGCGAATCAAAATATTTGTTGCATCCCTAATAGTGTCTAGTAAATAATGCTTGGAAAATTTATGAAGATCCTGGAGGAGTCCTCAATACCTACTTCTTAAGGACATGGAATTTTAATTATAAATTACGGACAGGTAAAAATTAAAAACTTACATAATTTTAGAATTTTTGAAACGTTGTCCCATTAATAGTCCTCACTACATACTTCTTATAAGGACATGGAATTTTTATTATAAATTGACGGCCAGGTAAAAATTACCAACTTAAATTATTTTAGCATTTTTAGAAACATTTTTCCATTAATAGGAGTCCTCAATACATACATCTTATAAGGACATGGAATTTTAATTATAAATTGACTACCAGGTAAAAACTACCCACTTACATTATATTAACATTTTTAAGAAACATTGTTCCATTAATTGTAAAATTGAATGCAGTAGAATGATTCTTTTAAAATAAATGTATTTTGATGACCTCTTCATAAACTCATATAAAACCGCATCGAAAGTTCTTTGATGCCTTTTGAATCATACTGATATATTATTATTAAGATATTAAACTATGTTTCTTCATGGTATGAAATTGCAAACGACAGATAGCAGGTTTTGAGCAGGGGATTTGAAAAATAACTGCCATGCAATTTAAAACTTTGCAAATCTTAATTGCGTTATTTTTGTGGATTTCTGCCAAGGGCACTATTATTAGAGCACTATTATAAGACCACACTACACGGCCATTAAAGTGTTAAAAAAATCCACGTAGCATCAAACAAATAACCGACATACCTACTTAAATTTAAATCAAAACTAAAAACATTTCTTTTAAACAAATGTCACTACACCTTAAATGAATAACATAAATTAAATACCTCTGCTTTTTATTTATTATTTACATACATTCGTTAGCATGTAATTGTTTGGTTATGTAATATAATGTGTATTTGTTGGGTTAGCTGGAAGAAATATGATGTAATCTATAAGCTATACCCTTTGTACTCTGTATTTTTATGCAGTAAATATTTTTTTGAATTTGAATTTGAATTTTGCGATAGCGTCTGCCAATTATTCTTCTACAAATAAATATGAATGCTACATGAATAACATAATTAAAAGGTGCGGTCATTTTCCACTGGGCCATTTTTGTGAAATGTCGCCTCTAAAGCACTTGGTAAAGCTATTGAATAAATATAAAATATAATAAAATTAGAATAATTATTTTTAACTAAACGTGAACTTGTTTCGAGGTGTTTGTCGTAGTGTGACAAATATTAAAAATTCTCTTCTAGAATATTCGACTGGAAAATATAACCTCACTTGACATGTTTTTTAATATATGCGAGGAAATTAGCTATCCGACCACAGTGAGATAAGACTAAAATATTGTGAAAATTATTCAGTTGATTTAAGAACCACAGAAATACAAATAATATGAGAAAGTCGCGGAAACGCAGACCTCCAATCGAAGGAATGTTGCAATGGATAATAAATATAAATCCGATTAAAACGCGACAATGGTTTTTAGGTTCATTGCGATGATGCATTTGCAAAGGTAATATGTATCTGATGTAGAAGCGATGATGCTTTTTGGGTTCATTACAATGATGCAATTTCAAAAATAATCTGGTGTATAAGATATTGTTAATAATTGTTTCTTCACCATAAATGTATAAAAATACAAAGGCAGGACATCACGTGATGTCATACGATGTCTTTTGACATCTTTATTATTTCATCGCTGGCTCTTTGACATGCTGGAAAAGCTTTTGTGGTTAATTTGGGGAAGTTAAAAATATCCGCGAAGAAAATCCTAAGTTTAATTTTTAAACATATATATTTGTATCTCGAGTATATTGTACCTATTATATATTTGTAGAAAACTTTATTAATATTTTAATCTAAAAAAAAATCGGATTTTTTGTGTTTGATGTCAGCAAATGTTATTTATTTATGTTAGAACTTTGAACGAGTACTAATGATTTGACATAATTTAGTTGTTGATTTCAATATCGTGACAGTCAATCATTTTGAAAGGAAAGTCATAATAATATCTGTTATTTATTAGCCTGTACTGAACACACAGCAATGAATCTATTAAAATTAACAGTGGCGGGCTCTGATTTCAAATGTCTTCCAGTTTTATAGAACAACATTTTTTTTAAATACTTTCCACATTCCATCCAAATACGTTTTAAATTTCGATATTCAATAATATTTATAGTATTTCTGAGTTGAAGAAAATGTTTAGTATATTCCCTTTTTCGATAAAATTAAATCTGTGTTCTTGAAATCGGAAAATTTGTGCAAAAATACTGCAAAATAAAAATACTGCACGCCCCTGATATTGTATTATATTATTTTAATTTTTCACTTGTAGAAAACACTTTGTGGGTATACATATGTGTTTATTAACCCTAATGAAGGTTCGGTAATTTGAACGAAAACCGGTTGGTTAGAAATATATACAATAATGGGTATTTAACCAAGTTATTTTATTTTGATTATTATATTGTATTATATTACTTTTAAACCTTAGAGAGATCAAATTGTAGGACATTGAGATTTGCAGGCAGTTAAAATGCTCTCAATATTTTATTTTAACATCATAGGAATAATGTATTATTTGTATATAAAAATAGCCTACATATCTAATGTATTTTGTTTTTTGAAGATTTACTCTATCGATGACTACCTGAAGTTCCCGGCATTCCTGGGATTTATGCAAAGTTTTTGGAAATCAGGTGTAGACAGGTTTTTCTCGCAAAACGCAAAGTGTGCAAAATTTCACCAAAAGAATCAACATTTTGCTTTTAAGGATGGGTACAGATGATTGGGGTGGTTTTTCGAAATTTCGTGTAAACAGTAACCTTCCACTTGTTTTGAAGGTCACTGTGCAAATTACAACAATCTATGCATAAAACTGTAAATTTGTTTAAAATTCAATTAAAAAACCCTACAAAAAGCAGATTATTTCTGGCAATAAAAAAAGGTAAACATTTTGAATTTTCTTCCATTTCCTTTAAGTTTGGCGTCTTAAAGTTGCAAACCTAAGATTTTTTACAGTAGGCACAGTTAATAATATGTACAGGTAGGTATGTATTCTTCAGCAACTTCCGCTTTGACTTAAGGCGATGCACCACGTCGTGTAACACTTAGAATAGGGCCGCTAATAATAACACTCCTTGACGGCGATAAAGTTTAAATTCCCGCTCAACAATTGTTACGATTTACATATGCAAGAAAAAACATCGCCAAAAAGCGTGCTTTATTTTATGTTGCAAAGTTCAGGCACGAAATCGAAATATTTTACCATAATTTTCTAAAGAACTTAATTTGCCAATCATACAATAAAACCATAACAGGAAAGGGATACGAATCCCGAACTTTGAAGCTGTTTTTGAAGGCCTAATACTTTATTTTTTGTGTGCTTATAAAAAACTTGTTCCATAATTTTAAAGGTTTAGATGTATTTTACTCGCAATATTTAATCAAAGCATCTAACACATTACTGTGCGCTCAAATTTTCAAACCAAAAACACATAATTTTGTTTTACTTATTAGTGCTTTGCTTTGTACTTTGGTGATTTGGTCCTTTCTTCTCAAATGGGATGGAAGCAGATTTTTTCTAAAACTTACGCGTTAAAAAAATAGCCACGAATTTATTGATAATATGTGGTTGACTATTAACAAACCAACAATTACTTTGTACTCAAATTCAAATGCCTTTTAAATCATACGTTCTCATTACTGAAAGTGACAATAGATTGATGACTCAACTGTTCAGCTTTATGGTAGTGTCTTTTGAAAACTAAAATTTTTTTTTGATGACGACAGTAGATTGGGAACCCAACTGTGCAGCTTTAAGCTAGTGTCTGTTGAAAACTGGAACATTCATTTGACAACGACAGTAAATTAAAGACCCAAATATACAACTTTATGCTAGTGTCTTTTGAAAACTGGAACATTCATTTGAAAAACGACAGTAAATTAAAGATCCAAATATACAACTTTATGCTATTGTCTTTTGAAAACTGGAACATTCATTTGACAACGACAGTAAATTAAAGACCCAAATATACAATTTTATATTAGTGTCTTTTGAAAAGTGTATATTTTTTTTGACATCGATTCGATGTGAATAGTGCTTATCGAAAGGTTGGTGAAATATCCCTTAAGTAACAAGTCATAAGAAATTAAGTTTAAAAGTGCGCTTAGGTGATTTTTCAACGAAGACGGCGGTATGTAAATAATCAAATTAGTATTATTATTTGTTCGCAGATAATTGAAATGTTTAACTAAGTGTAATAAACATCCTTTCACTGACATGGAGTGAAAAATGCTTGGTCATTATTGGAAAAGAGAAACCAATCTCTAGGCACTAACACGTCAACTATAGGTATTAATATAGTTTAAAGTTATTAATCCAGTAGTGTATAGCAGTAAAAGTGAAAAGTGTGATACCTACCTACCTATTTTATATTATTATGTAAATAGAAAGTGATATTTAAATGAGAATTCATTACTTATTGCCTTTTGATATACGGTTTCATTGAGTTTCATTCACACAAAGTTTAACAAACAAACAAAAAAATTAACCCTAAATAATACCACTTTTGTTTTTCTTTAGCTTTTTTAAATCACTAATCATTTAAACTTATTTCGGTCTTGAGTCTGTCTGTGATTGTAACCCTGGTTCAATGAACTTGGATTAATTTTATATTTAAGTGTCATTTTTACAATTGAAGAACCCACTTAATACAATGTTTAATAGGAAAGTTATTTTAATAGTCCTTTTCAAAATTTAGAACTATCCAAACCCAACCTAACCTAACCTTTACTTAACTAACCTAACCTAACCCAACCTAACCTAACCTATACTAACCAAAACTAACCTAACGAAACCTAAACTTATCTTTACTAACCTTACCTATACTAACCTAACCTAACCTAACCTAAACAAATCCATACTAACCTTACCTATACTCATATAACCTATCCTAACCTAACCTTAACTAACTTTACCTAACCTAACATAACTTTACCTAACTTAACCAATCCTAACCTAACTTTACCTATCCCAACCCTACTGAACTTTTATATATTTTTATATATATTTTATATATAATATTTCTTTATTTGTAAGACACATGGAAGATGCTCTGAGGAACTAGCGTCATTGATCCCTTCGGCACCGGTGCGTAGTCGGGATACACGCCAAACGCGCGCCCAACATTTGTACACAGTTGACACTTGTCACATGAGAACGGGTCGCTTCTACGATTCGTTCTTAAGTTCAACAGCTCGGCTGTGGAACGAACTGCCGGCCTCTGTGTTTCCTCCCTCCTACAACATGGGACTCTTCAAGACCCATGTTCACTCCTTCCTCTCCAAAAAAAGACCCTCCACACAGCATCCCCAAAGATGACATAGGCCCCGAGGGAAATTATTTTCTTCAGGGCCTCCTGTGTGGAGTAAATATAAAAAAATAAAAAAAACGTCTAAATACTTTTATTTTATTTTCAGGGTTCGGCCAAAATCGTCCCCAAAAAATTTGCAAAGAGTAAATTGGTTATAACGTCTCGTCTAGCCACTCGTATGTTATCAGGAATACCAACTTACGAAAATTTCATCAACAAATATTATTTTGGCTGTCAT
Source organism: Hesperophylax consimilis (assembly GCF_061612785.1). Taxonomy (NCBI): domain Eukaryota; kingdom Metazoa; phylum Arthropoda; class Insecta; order Trichoptera; family Limnephilidae; genus Hesperophylax; species Hesperophylax consimilis. The sequence goes on along the minus strand of NC_142841.1, from coordinate 19,333,036 downwards.
CCCATACAACAAAAGCGAATTTTACATAATTAAAAATTAAAATAAAACTTTCCCAAACACAGTTTACTTTTATAGTAATAAAGGTAAATCAAAAGGTTTTATTTAAAAGAAATAGTATTAAGCGGGGCCAGTGATCCCAAATAATTACCTTTAAATCAAAACCGTTTTCAAATATCATTATTCCAAGAAATATGAAATGACGCCCTTTTCACAAGCACACCTTTATTTATATTAATCAAACCGTGATGCCACACCTGTACACTGCTTTGAATTAAATCGATAATTAATTAAAAATGGATGAAATTAATATAAGTATCACTTAGCATGGAAGTTACTGGCAATTATTATTAACAGATAATTTACTCATATAACGGTATAGCTATTGATTATTCAAACGTGATATCCCGTTTGTCACTACCAATTACGATGCACGGTGTGCAGTGTCCACTTCGCACAAACTTTATAATATACCTAATTTGTTTAGACGATTGTCCAGTTTTGGAAAAACCTAAATTATTTAGTGTCTAGACACAAATGACAGAGTGGAAAGTAGTAAAGAGAAGTGATAGATGATGGGACTGTCGGGGTGTAGAGGTAAAAGCTTTTTGATAATGGATCCCATGAAGTATTAGTATGTTTATTTTATTCTTAATATAGTAACAAAGCCGATTTAAAAATGCTTTGAAAACAATAATTTTTTTCATTTTATACAAAATATTTTATATATTTTCGTGTTGATGTTCGTTTAAGCAATTCATACCATATAATTTGATTTATTATAAGCATTAATTACTCGCCTGAAATATCCATAAAAATTGAAAATGTCTCCCGAGTAAAAATAAATGCCGCCGATGGGAATTGAAACCACACCTTCTGATCTTTCAGGTGCTCTGGACCACTAACACGACCACAACCCGCCAAATAATTCAATATGCACAAGTACTTCAATCGACAATTACTGCTCATTAAATTTTTTCAACTGTAAACAACCAAATTTTTTAGTTTTGTAGAAAAGTCTTTGTTAGTGCTGAATTTTCCACTAGATATATAGAGGCGTCGAGATATATTATATCTACATTTGGTAAGTTTTTAGATTCTAACGGCCAAAAGCATTTAATTGGGCCTGGGCCCGTCCAAGTGCGAAATGCCAACGGAAGTGGCGACATCTTGTGGCGAATTCTGAAAGCACAGTATTTATGTTAGCCTGGGGCCCGTCCAAGTGCGAAATGCCAACGGAAGTTGCGACATCTTGTGGCGAATTCTAGAATTAGAAAACCGATTGACAGTGATTAAAGTAGATGTACCCAGTATCAAGGTATAAATACAATGGTTTTATATTGTATTATTATATGGTATTGGAGTATACTTAGACATGTTATTTGTGTTTAGCTTTGGTGTAGGCCACAAACAAATAAGCACAAACTCGACAACCAAAATTTACACATCTTCGGATCTACCGGATCTGCCCTGATGATGGACACTGCAACGCTGTCCGAAACGTCGGCTAAAGAAGGAGTTAGCGCAACACGGCATAACACCCCAAAAACAAACAATAAAAATATCTACATTTGTTGGTGAAATATTTTGACTTGTCAAATATTAGCCTATAGGCCTCAGCACGGGTAAACAACCCAGTGAGGCCAACATTACTGAATTGAAATATGAAATATTGTAAAATAATGTAACAACAATAAAAAAAACAAAAAAATATATTATTTTCAAATCATAAACTAATGTTTATAAGACAAGATTTTCTTTTTTTTCTTTCTTTCTTTCCTTTTGTGCTATGCATAAAGTTTAGGGTTCTTCCTTTGTGCTATGCATAAAAACCTTGTCTTATAAACATTAGTTAATCATTAAAAAATAATACAATATGATGATTGATTTTGCGAACATTAACGGTATTGCGCTTCCATCTCCTGGTTTTACGTTATTTTTATATGGGTGGAATATATGCATATATAGGACATACGCATCAGTGGTGTACAAATTTATCTGTAACCAAAATTAAGCTACGAGTAATTTTACATGTTGAGGTATTAAGAAATTATAAGGTATTTTAAAATGGCTAGTTTATTATGGTCTTCCTCTGAAGGTTGGGGCCATCTAAAAAAGAACGATTTTTTTATGGAATTATTGTGACTTGAAAAATATACCCAAATTTAAGAAATAAAATCATTTTGATCGTAAATTCAAAAATGCGTATTTTTTCCTGTGTCTTTTAATGGTTCGATTTTCTTACGGTAGGCACAACTTCGAGGACTATACGCCACTGGTACACATGCATTTTTGCATATGTTTTACATATTTTTATGCTAATGCATTTCACAAAAATAATTCATATTTAATACATTTAAAAAAAAAGACAAAAAAGAATAATTTTGTTATTATTTATCAAATATTAAGCACGCTCAGAAAATACTAACAATGGGGTTTAATAATGAAAAATGCATGCTTATATAAGTCATCTGGGGATCATGGGATTCAGCCATAAATTAAAAATGTAAACTCGCAATCAAAAAAAAGATAAAGTACACTAGTAAAATTTTTGTGTCGAAATAGTTACTCTAAATCCCAAAAATAACAAAAATATAATGGTAGATCAAGTACCTTACTACCTAATTTTTATAACACCGGGGAGATTTCTCACTCCTCGGAAACTCAAAATTTTCAATTTTATTTTAATCTATCATTCTTTTAGATTTCTCCGTAGTTAAGTATGGAAAATTCAAAATTTCTGAATCCTCCTGGACTTTTATAGAATTTACTATGACTATACATTTTACCAACGAATCAGATTTTATAAGGCGGACGAAACTGTAAGTGAATTGCTAGATGTAATTTTACAGAAATCTTTTATTGTTCACATGTGTGCATACATGTGTGGACTGTCATTAAATTCGATCATATGCAACTGAGCCCATAGTGTCCCATGCCCTTGCACATATATAATGTTATTGGCTGCTGACTTAACTAGTCCAAGTTATTTTATTTCATTATTCAAACCGGAAGCGGAAAAGTTGTCAGTTACATTCTTTAATCAACTTTTTTACAAGTGCCTGTGTGTGTGTAATTGCTTAACTTGATTCATAAGTCTGGCGGGAACTGCACTGAGTCGGAAATACTGGCACACGTGGGTAAATGGCAGGTAACTCGATGCAATATCGGCATTGTTATTTTGTCGTTTTGAAAATGCAGGTAAATGGGGAGTCAGTAAACCGCTCACACACAGCGGCGTGTGTTGCTCCTTGACCAAGGGTCAACTGCAGCTTTCAGGTGTTGATTATCATTAGAAATACCTTAATTTATGAAGGATAAGGCGCTCAAGTCATATTACATATAAAAATTATAAATTTCCAACATGAATCTTACAGATTTCTTACGGTGGGGCGATCGTGAAAATAAAAAAAAAAAACTTTTTTCAGAAACCTGTAAAAGAAAAGTTGTTTAGTACGCCACTGCTCACAGAATAATGTCACGTTAAAACAGAAGGTAGCTGTTTGGGTCACACTGCGTTTTTTTAATAAAATTATAAATAAGAGGATAAGGCGACTTTATAAACGACTTTTATTTTTGGAGACCCTCATTCTACATTGTGCCTTATTTTTTTTCTCGGCATTGGGCAGATCATCATTTTACTACGTCCGGCGTCCGTTCAACATTCCTCGGCAGATCAACGCGCATGGATAGCCGCTCTGGAGCCGTCCTTGTAGTGCAGTCCAGCGCAACCTGCAATTTCTTCGGTGTTTTCATTGAGAAATGATCGGGTTTGGTGGCACGGTTTCAGGTCCCCACCCCGGGCGTGCCATGCCACGCTCCGCGGTACCACTTACCACTGCCGCTAGTACTGTACCACTCCAAGCAACTGGCTGCTGCCGACGGCAAAAGTCAAGCAGCAACCGACTAAACAGTCGCGCGGAAGGACACTCGGTCCGCGCGCCTCACAACCGAACGTTCTCCGTTCTCCATGCCATGTATAACGGTCCATCGTGTTATGAATTCCATGTGAAATTATTTACTTAACAAACCAGTGGACGCTTTCTTCTGTCTTCCGTCAGTGTGTTCAGTGTACAGTGTACATACAGTGTGCCCGTGACGCGTACCGATTGTGACGTATGTTCGCAGCGTTGTTGTTGTTAGTGTTCAGTGATTGAGTGGATAAGAGGACTTGGGCGGTGAACAGACTTTGATGCCACAGGCAGTCGCAATCAGACCGCGGGACAGACTAGATCTGTAGTCTTGAATGTTCGTATGAATTTATTGTTTGTGATTTCTTACCATATATTTGCATTCAAAGCGCAGCGGATATTACGGTGCGCTTGCGAAAATAGTGAGGAGACGTGATGGGACGTTGAATGTTCTCTGTTCACGTGTGAATCAGTCGTTGCAACGGTTTGTCGTTTTATACATGTAATTGATGGTTACCTTTAACGAGCATGTTTTATTTTCAGCCATTGTTCTCATGCATTTATTTATGTTAGAACTTTCACGGAATATTGCCGGCGCCACGATTATTGCACATATTTGTTTTAATGCATTTCACTCATAACCACTTGCATGTCACTATTCAAAATTATCAAAGTTCATAATACTATATCGACACGAACAAAATTAACTGCATTAAAGTTGTTTAATGTAAAACTACTTTCGGTTTTGAAACAGCTATTTTACGAAGCCGGTAACTGAATTGAGGTCTGATTTTAAGTTCACAGGCAAAAATGCTACCACGAGACACACGTTCAACGAATCTAGTTCATAGTCGAGCAAAAAGACCAAGAAAATGACATTATAATGTTGTGATCTTTAATACCAAAAAACTAACTATTTATTGATAACTCGTTAACATTTTATAAAGTTTCAACATCCAAATTCTACGACATATGTAGATAATTAAAAGTTGCTGAGCTTTAAATGATTTGTACAAATAAATAAACAAGTTGTAATTTACAAAGTCTCGCCCGTTTTCTCTCGATAATGTATTGTAAAAGAGTTCAATGAATCCACGTCTCCAGAATTGTATTTATATTCTTGTTTGTCAGTTATCAGACAAACACACGACGTGCTTGTGTTTGATGCAATTATTTCCATCTTCGTTTTGTAAGAATTCAACAACATCGTGTTTGCAAAACACAAATGAAATTTTTATCTCATTACGCTACAGCGTTCTTGAACTTTCGATTTTCCTTGCATCACCAAATAATCTGATAAATATTTCAAAACTTGTCGTTCACGTGCCAACAAATGGATTACATACGCACTGATAGTTATCAGGATCGGTCATCCGCTGCAAGCATAATCGATAAGATTACGAAAGTTTAATCATGTTTAGTTCTACAATCGATTAAATTCTCGAGTATTTTGAGATTTTGGATTTATTTAGAAATATTCCCGAATGACATTAATCTTCAAATGCATACACAAATGAATCACTGTAATGAAAGTAGGTAAAACAATTTCGATTTTAAAATTTTACTAACTGACATGTGCAATTATAAGTATAAAAATTCTGATTTAAAAAAAGCATATTTTTATGATTGTTTTTTCGCTTATCGATTTTTTTTCGTAAACTGTAGAAATAACACTTCCCACGAAAGTAAAAAAAAACATATTTAATTACACAAACGATAAAGTATATTTTCAATTCACCAACTTTGACAAATGTTTTGCAAACATGCAAAATTTTACAGTCGACAACTTTTTGGAATATATGTTTGGTCATGTGTAGTAAACTAGTAGATCAAAATACAAAATGAGATAGAATTACTTTTATGAATCCAGTAGTCTGTAGTGTGTAAATTGAGTACCTTCACAAAAATACACGAGGGTTTAAATTTAAAAAAAGGTTTTTTAATAAAGGAGTGCAGAATATTATGGTGTAGGTATGTGTCTGGATGGAGTAATGTGATATTACATCATATCTGTCAATCCCTGAGGTGCTGGTTAGTTAGTTCTGTTTTGCCCACAGAATTTTTAATTTAGTATTTAGTCAAGTCAAAACGAAAATTTTCTTAGAATCTATTGATCACGAAACAGTAAATTGCCTTCTAGATTCGATGAAAAACTTGTATATCTAGAGATCTAGACCACATAACTAACAGCTAAATATTTTACAAAAATATTACGCTAATTCAGGAAGCCATTATTATTTTATGCAAGTCATGGTAATTAATAATTTATTGTAAGGCGTACTAAGCAATGATTAGTGTTTTAATGGAATATCCCCTAATTAGCGCCTTAACTGTAAATAACTGATTATGCCCCAATTCCAACTGAAGGCGTGATGATCTGTTAAAAGATCACTGCTTTTGAAAAACTAGAGATTTAAAACAACGGATAAACAATCATTTATGTAGGGTGAATGGTTGTTTATCAGTTGTGTTAATTTTGAAACACGTTTATTAGTAAGAGGGGTATATGTATAATTCAATTTTAAAAAATGTCAATATTTAATTCTTAGAAAATTTTGTAATTGATACTGTCCTATTTTTTATGCCATAAAAGCGAATTTGCAAGTTTCACGAGAATAACTACAAATTCGCAGTTGTTGGGCAAAAAACGCAATTTTTTGTGTTTTTAACGCTATTTTCTGGGATTTTATAATAAGAAAGTAATACATATTCAAAATAATTATTTGTCCAATTTTTGTAGCCTTAAAATTAGTAATAGTAATTTATTTTTCAATTAAGGAAAACGGCGGTTTGCCATTTTTTATTATAATATATAAAAGAGTTCACATAAAAATCACCGCTTTTCCCAAAAATGCCACAAAAATTACGCGTATTTCGCCAAAACGTCACTATTATCGTCTCTAGAAAACTTGCTACCGCTAAGACTTTCACATTCGTTAGACTCGCCAACCGTGATAATAATATTATGTATATTGAATAAGTATACCTTCTACCAATGACGCAGTCCAAAGTTTTATCGTTAAGTCATTAGTCGTTAATCTTATAAGATTTTCCTAAACTAAGATTTTCACAATCGAAACATATGACGATAAGTGAAAGCACGGGTATTAAATATCCGAAGGTCAAAATCAGAGTTCCAACTGCATTGTACATTTTTTACAGAATTTTTTAGTTTTATACAAAATACATATAATACAATACAAATTTCAGTCGATATTGATTGCTTTTTTATAGTTACGGAATTGAATGCACAATATTATTTGTTTATTATACTAACGAACAATCATCCTTTGTTATCTCATTGATGTTTCATAAATAAAGCGGGCAATACGGTTGCTGATATTATTTTGATTTTTTATGTTGTTTGAAATAAATATATATATATGAAAACAAAAAAAATTATATACATATATGTGTATTTTGCTTTCAGAATAAGAGTAGATATACATCTATTATTTACATGTCGTATTGAAAAAATTGCATCCGGTAGATACTTCTGCACAATCCGGAATTTTATTTTTAAACTTACATTGGGTTATGTGGTCCTGACTACCTGGAATTGTTTTGAAAATGCTGGGTTATGTGGTACTTACCACCCGGAATCGTATTGAAATTGCTGGGTTATGTGGTACTTACTACCTGGAATTGTTTTGAAAATGTTGGGTTATGTGTTATGTGGTGGTTAAGTATTATTCGGACTCAATAATTGTATTAGAATTATTTAGTCAAAATCAAGAATTATACTAAAAACTTTAGTTTAGTTTATTCGTTAATTATTATTTCATGTTATTTCAAATGCTAACCTATACGAATAAATGTAATAATACAATTTCCTTGTGTGATATTTCATCTCGATCGCGCAACCTAACCTAAACGTAACTATCCTAACAAACATTTCTAAATAATTTCGGATACCTAGCAGTAAAAAACCCTGAAATTATTTCAATCGAAAATAATCCAAACAATTTTCTTTCGCATTTTCTCTCTTGTTTGCTGCTTGATAGTAAAAAAATAATTCCTTAAATCACAAAACCTATGCGAAATATGTTGATAGGGGGAAATGTAATAACACAGACAGACGAAACTAGATTAATAAATTAATTAAAATATTAAATATTTCCTGACATGCGTTGAATTTTGCACTAGAATAATATCGTTATGCGAGTAATGGAGAGAGATCCGGTTGAATTGCATAATTTTTAAAATTATAAGAATTTATACGACATTACAATAAGGAAGTTTGTTAAAAGTGAATTGATCATTAATGGATCCAAGTTATTTCCATTTTACAGGTACGCTTCCGTAATTATGTAAAATATCATTACATCCGATATCAGTGTGATAATATATCACACGCTTTGCTGTGAAATGTTTCAAATAATTATAAATGATACGCAGTGTCTCCTTATTGAAATAACATGACGACAGTGGTACGATTAATAAGATGAAATATCACAAAACTGCGCTATATAAATAATTATACATAGTTATTATTCATCAAGATTTAATTTTTTTGCCAATCTTGAAAAGTTTCATAAATGTATCTGGTTTGCTCAGAAATTATCAAATAATGAAAATTTAAAATTAGTTAATCAGAGAAATAAAGTTATTTCTGTGCACACCTCTTGGAATAAGAATACAAAGTAAATCAGCTTGATAAATATACGTACAATTCAGAAATCAGGTAAACATCACATCTTATGATTTAGGTAGGCGACACATTACGCTATAAACATCACGGCTTGGGCTATTTCAGCATATCGCTCGCCATACACTACCAATGGGAATGTATGGCGAGCGATATGCTTAAATAGGCTAAGCCAAGAAAATATAGCGTGTTCTGTCACAGGCTTAACACACAAATAATCTATGAAACTTGATAAATTTGAATTTGTTATGAAATTTCCAAGTGATTTCTATCATTCTTATATATCTATTATTATATCTTCCACTTGAAACAAAAATTGAGGAAAATAAAAATAAATTCAAACACAAAATAAAAAAATGGATTAAAGAACAAAAAAGACAATATTTCCAAAATTCTATAACATAAGAGAATAAAACATATACACGCAACACAAAAAAAATGTATAAGGCAAGCGGCACGCACAAGCACATAGATCATTGTAAATGCTGATTTCCATTCTCTTCTAATGTTTTTATTTTGGTGTGAGAATTGGATTTTGATTTCTAATCTTTATTTTTGATGTAAATTTATCTTTATTTTAATGTTGTTTTTTGTTTAAATGTATAAACTCGTATATTTTAAAATGGGGGCCTCAGCACGGGTGAACAACCCAGTGAGGCCAACGTTGCTGAATTGAAATGTAAAGTACTGTAGAGTAATGTATCAATAAATAATAATAATTGTAAGCCATTGATAACCCAATTGAATATTAAATTTCCATGTGTTTCTATCATTGTAAGCCATTGATAACCCAATTGTATATTAAATTTCTAAGCGATTTCTATCATTGTAAGCCATTGATAACCCAATTGTATATCAAATTTCCAAGTGATTTCTATCATTGTAAGCCATTGATAACCCAATTGCATATTAAAATATCAATTTAACTATCTACTATTATGTATTGATAATTAACATTTTTACGGCCCATATCAATAAAACTTAAATAATCTAAGCTTTACTAGACACCAGCTTTAGTATCTACCCGGTTTTTCCCGAGATTTAAATAAAACATATGTAGAACAAACAATTTGGTGGCATGTCTTATCTTTTTTATCATCTCGAATCTCCATAATACGTGAAAAAACAACTTTGCAAGCCGAAATTAGACACAATATTAAAATGATTTGTGAGAGATTTGGCAGTTTGATAAATTTCTGCTCCAATGTGATGAAAAAAACGACATCGTGCAATCCACTATCAATTGTTTTTAAATTATAAAAAAATGTCCACGAGAGCAACGGCGTTGAATTTTTGCCAATCCGATTTGCATGGCCTGTTCAGCTTTTGTACCCAAATCAACGCCAACGACAAAATACCACAATCCATCCTTTAGTGTGAATTCCCGATGATAACAATTCGGAACAATCACAAAGCGTTTTGTTGTTGGATGTAAAAACGAACAAGCAGTTTGTCACACTTCTAACATGCCTGGCGAGTGTCCACTCGAATGTACGTACGATCAGGTACGACATACAATAATAATTAAATTCAAATCGGACAAGGTACTTGTAATGACATCCGGAATCCGGATAGAAACTACTATGTCAATCGATTTACCACCTGCGCGACAATCGTTTTATGTAATATACGTATAAGATATATTTTTTAAAATATGTACTCATTCTATACGTAATACTACATATGTATATAGTTTGTGATGACAAAAATTGCCAAATCGTCAATGCTTACAATATTTCCAGCGGTTCATCTTGTATCTAAAAATAATAACAACATGTTCAGGAATTGTACTGGGTTATACAATCTTACATGTCTGCTTTACCCTATTGGCGAGAAACCTAGTGGTTCGGTTCCATGTCGGTATTTTGTGCCCGAATCAAAGGACGCAAGGCGAATCATCACCGTGTAGGAGGTTCTAACAACTATTGATAGTAAGTGATGGACTTTTGTTATACGGTCTATTATACCTGTTATACCTGTCTGCATACCCGTTCGGAGACACTTATATTTTATGCAAGTATATATAAACAGACTACATTCTCACTGCACACTCCTTGGGGACACGACATTATCGTTAGTATAAATATTTATAACGGATTTCCTCTCACGGGGCAAGCATATATCAGTATATCGACTTTTGGAATACCTACGGCCGTATGTCCTCTATAAATACCCCTACGGAGACACTTTCTTTAATAGAATTTCAAGAGTTCTATAATATGAAAGTAGATATACCGTACTACATATATAAGTATGTCGTATTGTGTTATTAGGCCATATATCCTCACTGCATAGACTTCTTCGAGGCACGGTATTATTGTTATCAAAAATATTTGCATGGCGGATTTCATAACACGAGAATGGTGTGGAGCGAATATAAAAAAAAACGTGAATAAGGATAATCTGAATTCTTGAAAAATCAGTTCCCGTTTTTTGTTGTAAAAAATATTGTATTTTTGGTAGGTATTTTATCATTATCAGAATTATGCACACAATCTGTTCCATTTTTTTAATAACCCTTTAATTCTAAGCCAATCCGAGTTCGTTGAACCAGAGTTACACGAACGGACAAAACAAAAAAAACAAACATCTACATAAACGTTACGAATAACCTCACAATATTTGAAAATCTCCTACTGCCACCACCGTAAGCGGAAAATTTTGCTTGTGTTGTGATGGCGGACTTAGTCAGCCGAGGAATTGAACACACTACGTCTGGCTGGAACCCAAAAACGATGCCAACTCAGTCCCTGACCGGTCGTTTTACCAAAGTTGTTTTTTCACCCTAAACAATATTTAAATGCAGCATTAGTAAATTTTATCAAATCTTTTTAGTTTTATTTTCAAGCTCTACCTACTATTTTTTATTTTCTCTAGTTTGTTTAAATTTCAAATACACGATGAGACTTGTCGGTATTGGAGCATCTAATAAAATCATAAATTCCTTAACTTTCTAATAACGATGATTGCTGTTGCTTGTCAATGTTATTGCATTGTAATAGATACACTTAAATTTTATGTATCTTGAGGAAAATTCTAGTTAAGAAATTAGTTTTTAATAGACTTTGACTAGTGTTAATTGCAAGACTTAAATAGAAACTGCACAATGAATTAGAAAGGGGACGTAGATAAAGATAATTGAATAATAGATTCGTTTAACTAAAATGATAACTTTTGCTGTCAAATCGTATGAGTAGCATTTAAAAACTGGTAAATAATTAATTTATATACGTGCTTATTAAAATATTTTTTAAAGCCATCGGGTAGTTTATACATATTTTTTTTTAAATATTCTTATTCTATGGAAAAGCTCCAGATTGGAGTTAATTAACTGTCGTCATTAGTCTTCATGTTCACCTTTCAACTTAAAAACCTTTTTTTGCAATTGTAGATTTCGCAGAAATAATTTTCAAACTTTGCTCTTTTCAAAGCCCGCCGGAACGATTGAAATCTGATGGGGTATTCGTGACGTCACACGTACCTCGATTTTGTCGGGTAACTCGAGTCGGTATGATTTCAACAAATCCCAATTAATATATTTAACAAAATTTCCAGAAAACGTTAAATCTTTTGAAATAATTTATATACCACCCTGTGCCAGTCTACTCAGCCGAACTTAGCACAAATTTTCAACATTCTAATGCACGTAGCCGACTGACTCGTTGAGGACTGAGCCGTGTAGGATATGTCAGAACCCGCCGACCAATCACAGGGCGTTTAAGTCTCTTACGGTGTTAATAGTTTTTGAATGACGATTTAGTAATTCTACGCACATAATAAAACTTAAATATCAATTATTTGTTGATTCATTTTTATTTGCAATTCAGGTTCCTTTTTGTATATTCTTCTTTATCTGCACATACATTCAAGGTTTCATTAAATGCATTCAACATTAAATGATGCACTTACTATAAAAAATCCGCCACAGCTTTATTAAAGTATTTTTTGTTTGAAAATTGCAGTAATCATTAAGTGGTAAATATTCTTCAAATGTGATTACGATATAACCGACAGCGAATTGCATTAACTCTTCTTAATTTATGAATCTATGTACAAAATTGTATTTGCGCAACACGTAAATGGCATCTCGGCATTAACATTAAAATGTTCCCATTAAATTTTCCGACTAACCGCCAGTACCTACTAATCCGGCAAAGGCGGATAAACGAAGAACCTAGTTTTCTGCCGCACGATGAATTACTATGAATTCATTATTAATCAGCTAAAAATGTAGAAACATTGTTAAAGTGCAGTCTCATTCCACTGACATTCTTTTGTTTATCGTTTATCCATTTTTGGTTCATCTTATCCTAATACGTTTTGTGTTTTCAGTCTTTATATTATCCGATCCGAATCATATTGTATTTCTGCACCTTAAGTTACTTCATCTGTGGTTTAGATAAAGTTTTAAAATGTTCTTCTAAATGAAAGCGGCAGATGCCCTCATTATCGTTCTGGTGAAAAACCACACCTAGAAAACTTACTGATTTAAATTTATTGCTAATTTATAAAGAATCTCTTCAAATTATTCGTAATCATTTTAAAAAACGGGATGGCATGCCCTTAACGAATGAATCGATTTCAGAAGAGTTTTCATGTTAAACTTTTATTTAAAAAAATTAATGTATTTAAGCTACTCCGGAACTCGTGTTCATCAAAATCATTATATCGAAACGCAGGTGCATGAACACATGTTTTCATATATTCGGAAAGTAATAACATTTTATTAGGAAACGGCCTACTGTCTCGTTTTAACAGGATTTTAATAAATCAGCGATACTTTTTTTCTCCGTACACCATTCGAATTCTCTTCTTTCTTTCTTTCTTTCTTTCTCTTCGAATCTTTCTCATCTCCCTTCTCTTCCATAATCACCTCTTCAGCCTTACAAAAATCTCAATTATTGGGGATGTATTAGTTTCACCGGTTTCAGTCAGTTTTGTAAATCTTGTGCGGAATTCACATAAAAACTCTCTTGTAATACTATGTTTCAGATGTTGAGTGCCAGGCGGTATTAGGTATCACTCTGTTAGCTTCTTTAGTTATATCTCTTATATACGAAACTAGCAAGCATCCCCTTGTTATAAGACTTTATTGAACTTTATCCGCTATCAATCAATTACAGAACTAACATCTTTCATAATGTTCGCTTTATATTTCTATTTACTTTTCTTGTATTTATTGCACAACTAACATTTTATATGTAGATTTATATAGTATATTTATACACCATCATTTGCACTTTCTTATGTTATTTTTATTTTTATATATATTTGTTTTAATAAATGTTAACATGTTACATTTTTTGACATTTTTTTAACTAACATACTAGGCTAATGCCCGTGTGAATGTATATATTTTATGGGATGTGTTGTATCGCACAAACCTCCCCACATTCTGGAATAAATAAATAATGATAAGTATTACTATTACTTAACAATAAATTGATACGTCCTTGAAAAGATTGCATAAATTTTGTACAGAACATTAAAATGCCATTTTAAATGAACTCGGAGATACTGAATATCGTAAATTGACCTTACGACATGATGATTCTCAAAACACTTTACATATAATATTTAATTCTCTAAAATCATTATCTGTTTATCACATTTCAGTGCTGTTAATTGCGAAATTTATTAAATGTAAAAGAACTTAATACTAATAAATCTAACGACACATGAAACAGAACAAGACACATAAAGATAAAAATATAACGGTTACAACTATTGAATTGAATCCAGGATCTCTTGTATTACCGGGACAGGAAATAAATGTGAATTAATTAAATGTATTTAGCAATTATTATTTTTACCTTGTTTTAATAAATACATTCATTATTTTTCAGCGTGCTCAACAAAAATTGCGGCTAATTAATTGAATTCAGAAACTACCTGCTCGAATGCAACATGTTAACCCTCCTACAGCCAAATTTGTTTTTGAAACAAAAACATAATTTAAAATCTCACACTAACTAATTGTAAATTTTGTTTATTTATATTTTTCAGCATTCCAAAACGATAGTATGTACGTTAACTATTTCTAAACAAAAAATTTTTATTGCAATATATATTGCGCCCTTGAGGTGATTTTGCTCAAATAAGGCTCTATACAAATCATCCAAATATTATAATTATAAACCGTAAATAAATACACTGCAAAAATATAAGAAGCACGATAGAAAAGACATAAATTTGAAACAAAAACATTAAAAACCGACTATATCAGAAAAGAAAACTATGATAATTTAAGTAATTATTATTATTTTCCACAAATAATGTTTATATAGTTGAACAGATATGAATTACACATTGAATGTTTTTCAATTTAAGGAAAATAGTGCTAACATAAAAAATTATATTAAAGACTATAAAATTAAAATGTGAACTATAAACATGAACGCACAATAGATACAATGAAACTGCAATTCCCGAAAGACGTGTTGTTTATAAACAAGCTCGGCCTTGGAGGGTTAACTAACCCAATTAGGTTATTGGTATGATGGTTTCCTATTTCGCAATGAATTTTTAATTAATTAATTTATTTTTTGTAGAAAGAAGTAACTTTGTAGTTTGACATATTAATGAAAATAAAACAATTACTTTGTTTATTTATTTAATTCTATTTAACTGACCGGTTTCGCTTAGTACAAGCATCTTATGATCAGGGTGTAAAACAGTTTATATATTAATAAATGTTTATTTTTTTATCAGATAATATTTTTAAGGAAAACATTGAATACATTGCTACTATACTACTCTTCTATATTTTTATTTTTACCTTAGAGCAATGGCCATATTTTAAATGATTCATAATTTTGCCTTGTATTCTATAAATATGTTACAAGGTTTTTTCGATGATTACTAAGATCCTAAGATTAGTAGATTTTTTTAATACACTTATTATTTTACATGATACCACATAAGACTCCAACTTCGCGCTTCAGTGGGACTATATAATATATATTAGGAAGGGATGTAAGGGTCAGAGAAGAAGAATAAGTAGATTAGGAAGTAGGTACCCACCTGTTTCTTCAAACATGGTTATTAAAATGGTGGTGTCCCAACAAGGAAATTATTTAGTAATTATAAATTGATTTTTAACCAGCAACCGCTTGGCTCAAAGCCAATAGCCTCTAAACGTTCCCAGATGGAGGTCGTCTCTGTATTGTCCATTAAACCAGCTAACAGTTTTATTGATAACGCCGTATCAGAATCTACAATCTATAACCAGTAGCATTATAACAAGATGATACTCATTTGAATGATTGCTCGCTTCTGAAAATGCAACAATTTGGAAAGTAAAACTCATTGAATAGTCCGTGAGACAGGTAGACTGGATAGATACTGTAGACTGGGACAGTGTGTAGTGTAGAACGAATAGTGTGTGGACGACGGACGATATCGTGCCAGATAGTTTAGTGTACCGACGTCTGCTGGCCGTTTCTAGGTCGCCTTACCACGACACTGCCTCTGTGGTCGGTGAGGCCGCCTCGTTAGTGTTGTATTACCCGTGTATCACTAAGTCACCCAATTAACCAGTATAAACCACGGTTTGACTTTACTTGATCAATCTATCAAGCAAAGTTACCCATCAAGTTTTGCTTATGGGATCTTTGTGTCACTATTTACTGAATCGTAAACATATCAACAACAATCACGTATACATGCTATACTTATATATATTGTGGCAATCAGCTAGTTGGTTGTTGGTATATACATTATGAAGTTCACAGTTTACTAGAACTAGACTATTGGCGTACACACAACTATCACGCACTCATTAACCAAAGTCTGGGCAACAAGATTGGGAGTACTATTGACATATTTATTGATTCCATTTATAGAATTAAGCGTAATCTATACCGCCACTTTGCTGAATTCTACAAATTATAGTAGCGTAGATAATGTAGTTTTATTGAATTCTCTAACAGTCCTTTTTTAGCGTCAATTTTATTTTATGATACTGTTGTGACTTTTCAATAGAAAGTCGTATTTTTTCAATCTTACCGGTCGGTCAAAAAGTCTAAAATCGCCCTTGTTTTCAACTAAGGTTATACTGTTTAGTATTTAAGTTTTTTTATTCCCCTTGCAAAGTTATTAGAATTATTCATGGAATGGTTAATTTTTTTTAAATTTTGTGGCTTTTTTGAACGTCGTAAATTGCAAACAAAGCATCAAACCTGTTAGCTGTTAACACTGAAAATGTGAACCAGTTTTTATATTTATCAAAGTTTACCATCTGCAGTAGATAAGTTAATTTATTAAAGTATACCATAAATTTACAATTTGTAGTCTTTTTTGACAAATAAGAATTTGGTCCAATAAAAATATTTTTAAAAAAATTGACAGCTTGAAGTTTTTATAAACTTAATTTATTTGCTATGCTTGCTTATCAGTATTCCAAATCAAGTCTGTAAATATATTTCAGTATTATTAATTATTTAAAAAAAACTGTAGCTTTTTATAATTTGTGGCGGAACACACTGTCCGGAATAAAGGGTGTCAAAGATTGTTTTTTGTTTTTGATAATTAAAAATAGAACAACATAATGGGTTCAAATTCGTTTTAATTAATGTTAAATTACAAAGCTGTTTTTTAATTTTATTTATGACAAACAACAATTGGTAAATGACCACCATCCACTTCTACATAATCATTTAGCTCGGAACTAAATTTTTCAATCACTCACTGGAGCTTCTTGGCATAGCATTGATATAGTCTGTGATTCTTCGCTTTAAAACATTCAAATAGGAAAAAATCAGCAGGCGCTCTTCGGTGGCTAGTTGATGTCACCTCGGCGACTAATAACTCTTCCAGAATCGTGAAAAGCAGCTGACGAGTCATTTGTTACGTGCAGAGATGTGATTTCAAATAAATCCATTTCAAATGGAAATGCAAAATGCAAAATGGGTATTTTCCATTTTGCATTTTAAATGCTTTTCTAAAAACCATTTTGCATTTTAAATGCTTTTCTCAATGCATTTTCCATTTTAAATGCTTTTTTGCAACATTCTTCCTACTTTCTCCACTCATTTTTTTTTCATAAGCCCCAAATATCAGTCGGTCCTCAACCTCGCTATGAGAGATAAATTTACATTTGTCAATTGAGTGATACCATTACAAAAAATACGGATTCAAATACTGAACATGGGGCCATGATGCTGTAATATTAAATGTTAGATGGCAGTTTCTATGTTTTTACGTTGGCAACATTAGTCCCGCGCAAATTTTTTGTGGTTTCATAATCTGTAGTCGTGGTGTTTTTGGATTTACTATCATGTAATATGTTTGTTCTACATTGATGTCCATTATTAAATGACAAAATTGTTTAAAACTTGTATAATTATTTTAATTGTTTTACCTGAGAAACCATTTTGCATTTTCAATGCATTTTGAAAATGGGTATTTTGCATTTTGCATTTGAAATGCTTTTCTAAAAACCATTTTGCATTTTGCATTTTCAAATGGAAAAGTTTTTACCCATTTCCATTTTGCATTTCAAATGGTTTTGGGTACCCATTTTGCACATCTCTGGTTACGTGGGTGTTGAGTGGATCCATCCTTCCAGCAAGTCTGTAGCCAATCTGATTTTGCATTTCTGAAGCCAAAAAAGTCAGGTTCATTTGGCAATATCGATCGGAACGAAAAACATTCCAAGACACCCGTTATCTTGATTAGAGTAGGCTAACCAAAATGAAAATAATCGAAATTTAAAATGTACGACATACCTAAATTTTTTAGATATTCATTTTGTGTACTCTTTTAGTCGCTATATTGCCTATTACTACATATAAATCTGCGAACCGAAATGAGAGGCGAACCGCGCAATTTGTTTGCGGTTGCTTTGTTCCTTGCTCGTCATTCATAGTTCAGCTCGCGCTTTGGTTCACAAATGTATACACAGCATAAGATGACGCTATTGCATCTGAAACTAGTTTGAGTTTGACAGATTTATAGTAAAGTAGACAAATGTATCAGGTTCCCAATCAGGCGATATGGGTTAAATCCTCTTCTGGCTAACTCCTCCATCATTGGACAAGCAATCTTTTCCATCTATAAAGAAGGTAGTAGGAAGAATTCAAATATTATCAGTATAAAAACTACAAATACTTAGGAACAAATTTCTTCAATAAATTGCCAGAAAATATAAGATCACTAAATGATAATTTCAAAGAATTCAAAACACAATTAAAAAAATATACTGAAAACCTAAACTAAATAAAAAAACGTAAATAAATAAAAGAAAAACAAAAACAAAAAATTAAAAAATAAAATAAAAATCTAAGAAACTAAACAAATAATACCTCATCCCATACACACAAGCAATTGCCAATTGCTTATAATGGGAGAACATTGAAAAATAATAAATATTAATCATATCATAATATCTTTTATCTTATTACTAGTGAAATATATATTTGTATATCACAAAAAAAAATAAATATATATATATATATATATATATATATATATATATATATATATATATGTATATATATACATATGACCGTGCGTCCACATTTTATAAAAGTATTTTTATCTTTTTTCTATCATGCGGAAATACATAATTTTTTGACGATATAATATTTATACTGTAATCCATAAATAAAATCCTAAAAATAAAAGTAATAGTCGGTTTAAATTTTAAAATTATTTACTATTTTTTATTATATCAACGAGATAAAAGTGAAGGTTCTGTTTTCTTACAAATTTTCCCAAACAAAACTAATGTGTTTTCTAAATATCGAATTCTCTCAATTATTCAATCATTGAAATAAAAAATTAAGTAAAAATGTGGTTAGCGTTTTTGACAAAATTTTTCACGGATGATATTATTTTTTTTATTATTTAGAGATATTTATGTTTATTTTAAATGCCTACACCAGAAGAATACATTTATTTTATTTCCAAAAAAAAAAAATATTCGTGAACTCGGGAATGTTTGTTTCTAAAATAAATTCATCTCACATTCAACTTCAGGAATAAAGCTACAATTTTAAAGATATGATATCATGACACATTTTCTAAACAATTACTATTTGAATTAAAATAATTATTTTTGTTTAGACCGCCATTTTCATCAAAAACATTTCCCTCTTTAAAATATCGCTATCGAAGCATTCATGATTAATTTACAAATTCATTTGTATGAATGTTTAATAACACAGACATGCATTAACAATAAAAGTAAGTATTGCTTGTTTTACCATTAATAATAACTGTAATTGATTTGCTTCATCAATAATAATCGAGAGAATCACAACAGTTATTGTACAAGTATCGAACTAGTTAAATTAACCAGTACGATGTGTATTACGGATTGTGGATTGTAACATGGAATAGAACGTACAAATTTTCAAAAACTACGTCTAAAAAACTAATCGATCTGTCGACTGTACGACATGGTATAACTTTGTTCCTTTCCCTTAATTCGTGGCTCGGCTCGCGGAATTTTTGGCTGGTTTTTATATATTACATAAAAAAGTACATATTATGATTCAAAACGCAATGATAAAGTTGCTAGTAAGTACAGTAATTTATTTACCAAAAGCGATACATTACTATCATCGGTTTAACTGGTTCAGTGATCTTTTGTGCCAAAAACTTGAATTGCAACATATATCTGATCAGCATAAAACAGTAGTGGATCATATACAAAATACAAGAATAACACAAAATAAATTAATAACAGTACCTATGTTTCAAAACAAATATGCCCAACGCGATCCCTTAAACACGTTATATCATTCCTCCCTTACTAAAAAACGTGTTCTAAATTTTACAGAACTGATAAACAAATGACAAAACTTAGAATAACAATAACAGCAGGACAGGACGAAATAAGAATATTAAAACTAAAAACAGGAGGCAGTTTGTGCTCAGAAATGAGAATCTTCTGAGCAGACATTTTAAAAGGTACAAGGAGGCAACCGAAACCAAACAATTACCGGAAGTTTTAGAATATGGCTTATTATAAAATATCATCAACAGCAATATAATTATTCACAATTTTCCAATGTGTAAAATAATTTTATGAAATGTGAATTTTTTTGAAAGAATATCCGTCATTTTGATTAATTAACGATTCTTCGTTTTTTCTTCGATTCATAATGAAAGATTTAACTCAAATAATCAATTACCTAAAACTAAATACCTACCTATCTATTTGCCTGACAAATAAACTAAGTTTTAACATCAATTATTTTCAAATACTTTTATACAGTGGTTAAATGACAGAGCCACATAAACTGATCTGATTAATTATAGTCTATTTGATATTACTATGCTAATTTCTATGTATGTTTTCTACTTATCCAAGGTTAGACACTTGTTTCGTGCACCTAACAATGAATGGCCACTCTAGATTAATTTATAAATAATAACACACCCAGTTTAACATGGGTATTAATTATCATTACGACATTTATACTGCCTACTATACCTACTGCCATTTTCACAAGGAAAAAAATTGCTGGCTTCGTCCAAATTTTCGTTGTAATAATTATTTAGAAATCCATTTTCTCACACGGAAAAAAAATGATTACTAAGAATCTCTTCAAATTATTAGTAACTCGGTTAAAACAGGATTGCAGGCCATTTTCCGGTGAATTTTTAGTGAGTTACTATACGTAAGAACACGTGTTCATGCATCTGTATTTGCCTCCATAGTATATAATAACGAAATGCGAAAATATTAAAATTTTTATAAATGCATGTTTCGATATCGTCACAAAACATTCGTATTTTACCAAAAGTTTATCAGGAAACGTATATATTCATTCAATGGGCCTGCAATCCCGTTTTTTTGACACTTAAATGAATATTTCATAGCCGTGCATTTCCGTTGATGGAAATGACGCTGCGAAAATAAAATAGATGTGGCTAGTCAGGAAAAACAGTGCGAATTTAATGACGCCAGAACTCACTTTTGAATATTTTTTATGTTCCATTCACAACGGTTTTCCATCATGGCCGTAAAAATTAATTTAACGATTACCATGTTATTAACAATTTTGATTTTTTTCACAAACAACCGTTTGATGTTATACTTGATTAACTATATAACTTCTCCGAGAACTGTGTAATAAATAATAATGGCATTGTTTTAACTCCCTGTTTCTCAATCAATCTAACAAATTACAACTTGCATAGAGAGGAGCGATAAAATGCAAATGGTGGTTTAGTGGAAATTCAATTTCGATTATCTATAGTAATAGGCTCACGAGATTAACTGTGAGCTTTGTATTTCTCAAGATTGACGAATAAAAAAGATTTACTGCGGCATTAAACGTGATGCGTTTCTTTTGAAATCCTTAAACTTCTCTTTAACTGCAAACCATTCACTTCAGCAGATTAACAGTATGTTAATTGGTGAAATTTTTCTATTCAAATGTAGTCGCAAACAAACACTTGACGGTTATATGCATAATCTGTCATACATTAGACATATTTTGATCGATTAATTTATTGATAAAAATATATGATATACAAAAGTAATCATTCAGATGAAATCAACATCGGAAATGACCTTACTCCTTAACATGTTTTAACTATTCTATTTTCACCGACATTCATTTTTGATTAGTCAATTGGAGTGACTTAATTTTTTAGTAATATTTTAACCAAGCTGATGTATGGACCCATATACAATATATACCTACTATCACGACATCAAATAAAATCATTAAGGGTAAGGAAAATATGACCTTACTTCGGAGTAACTCGCGCACATCATACTTATACGAGGACAAAACATACCGATTAAAAATATTGCTAATTTATTAAAAATTTGGTCAAATTTCTTCTATTCCTATTAAAAACGGACTGCAGGGCTTAAACGAATAAATGGACAGTTTTCTTCACAAATTATTAGAAAACTAGAGTGAGTTTTGAGGACGGCGCAAGACATGTTCATAAAAATTCGAATTTTGACGCGTTTTTTTTTTTTTTTTTTTAATAATATTTGAAAAAAAAATTTTTTTTACATAGATAAGTATACAGGATATAAACAAGATATAAAACAATAGAAATTAAAGTAGCCTTTCCTCACCATAAAGAGACAATGCTCTTGTGTTTGGTGAGTGAATTCTAGTTCAATTATTATGTACATGTTAGTATAAAGGTAAATAAATTATTAAGAAACAACACAATATTTAAACAATATTACTTCTAGATGTAAGTATGTAATGATCTGCCCTTTCTACTTCAAACTTTTCCTTCTCTTCTTTCTACGATAAATTTTCCTTAAGTCCCGTAGGTAACTTTTCCATAAGGCTTTGGTTATATATATATCCGGGGTAGGAAGGTCCTCCCTGCCGTCTTTTCTTTATTTCACACCCCTTCAAGTGTGTACATCCTAGTTTGTCTACGTGACGTACGACCTTGAACGTACTCATTTCACGTGACGGTTCAGTATAAAAAGGCTTCACCGAACGTTGTGTTGGTTTTTTGTTTCTCGGTTTAGAAACCTAGTTATCTATATATGTGTGGTATCCCTTGGTTCTTTTGAGATAGAGTGAGTTGAATCCATTACCGCTGTGTTTTAAAACCATTTTATAAACCTTATCTTCTAAGTCGCCTGCTCCCCCCCCCCCCCCACTAGCTACTCGATTCTACCTATCGTAGGGTAATGTGAATATAATAAAGTGTTAGATTTATATATGTGATATACATACGATAAATTTATGGTGTTAGTTGTCGGCGCCATCCATGTATATATTTTAGGAGGGGAAGGAGAGGAAAGGAAATGAATTTTTTTCAAGCTAAGATTGACTCCTCCTCTTACCAAACAAAACTGATGGATGATAATTTGAGCAAGGCGATCGATATCTGCGTGTCTGGATATCACAACCGGCCGGGTCTCCCCTTGTTCCAAATCGGCAACCTTCACGCCAGAATAAAGAAAACCAGGTCTCATCACCAATTTCAGAATTGCCCCAATCTCAAACACCTCCAGGATAACCTACTTTACTGAGTGTAGAAGGGGAAAGCCATGACATCCCTTGTCACGAATCTAGTCGCGAAAATGTGACACGTAAGGTCCTAAGTTACGAGCCACCTCTAGAAAACATTGTAACTCCCACGCCGTCGGGGATTTACATCCCTTTCTAGGTCAATACATAGATAACACACGACGATCTTGTCGACATTTAGCCTGCTTTTTAACGATAGGTTGTGTGCCTACCCATTCAGCCAATTATCATGTGAGATATATGTAAGGTCTACTCGAAATGCCAAATTTAGGATGAGGACTGTCTGTATTTTAATATTCGGTTCTAGTAATTATTTTATGAGGTTACTAGCATCCTCGTGTATTAGGTATGGGTAACTCCTACTGAATACCTATCCTCTCAGGTAGGTATAAACGGATAATTGGTTTGATTTTTGCATTTAATTTAAAGAGGCTGCCTACCTCTCGAAAGGTACCTGTTGAGAAAAGTTGTTCGGTTGGTAGTTTTATTTCGGAGATTACCATCTCCCTCTTTTGACTTTAGATTTGTTTTTGTGCATCCCAATTCGTAACTTAGAAAGTCAAACAATAGATGAAAAGTATTAAATTAGAAAGTCAAATAACAGAAGAAAAGTTTTCATTTTGTTCCGTCTGGTTGCATCCGATCGCTTTCAATTTGGGACGGCATACGCTAGCAAAACTTCCCCTTTGACTGACTGTACCTGCGTCTTGTCCTATATATGAAAAGGTCGTTGACTCGTCTCTCGCTCACAGCTGATTGACGGTTCGCCTAGCACATCCCTGTTAATGATAACATTATTTGGGCGGCAGGTGTCGTAAACTTAGTTCCTGTACCTCGGTTGTATCCGTCTTTTAAAAAGGTCCTCTGAAATTTAATAAATAGTATAAAAACTCACCCAGTTAGTCACCTCTCATTCTCAGCGTGAAGCTTACCTGGTTACACTATATAGCTAAATCACTTTAATTTTCGACCTCCTCCCTACGCTTATAAAAGGGTAATTAAATATTCCTGTAAATAAAATTGTACCTCCCTAATCTGTCAGGATTCGAACCCACAGTTAATAATTTATTTGATCCTCTGGTTTTCGGTCTCCGTGGATAGAATGCCATCTCGCCAAATCAATAACCTAGCCCGATTAAACACTTCCCGCCTTTAAGTACATTCACTCTGTTTTAAAAACGCAATCATTATTTTTATTATTTTCATGTTTTTAAGACAAGCAATCTAGTTCGAACTGTATACGAAATCACGTTTAAATCAACACAACTTTATAACACAATCGCGATTGCACAACACCTGGCGCCCCTGAGGTGGGTTTTTACAAAACGGCGCTCTACAAATTATCCAATTATTATTATTGTCATTATTATTAATTGTTTTCTCACTGAGTCGAACCACTTTCACTTCACACAAACACCGGATCAATAATCTTTCACTTTAATTCAATATTCCGCAATATTCTCTAATACCATTTGAATTCAATAATTAACTGTAATTTCAAACAACACTTCTGATTTGTATCCATTTCTCGGGGCTGTCAATGCACCCAAGTTCCAGACTCGACTGTCCCTCCGGTCTCTCCTTTCCCGTGGGAATCTGTTTACTCCAGGCCTGTCTGTCAATAAATCTTCCGTCGTTGTCTAAACAAAAATTTTTTTGAGCACGTTCGTTTATTATTTATCGTTTATTTTATGTGAGTGTCCAAAACATCACAAGTAGTGAACGTATTTTGGACTTATAATAGTTTAAGGTAATTTTTTAATGTAAGATAAAATTCCTGAATAATTTTGATATTTTTTTAAATTTAATGGAAAGTTATTAAAATAAATTATGCCTAGATAAAGATAGGTATTTCGAATGAGCTTAGTGTTAAATTTTGGGATTTTAATAGTTTTCTGGTATCTTGCTTATGTATTGAATTGCAAGTTATTAAGTATATTTATATAAGTTTCGTCATTATATTTAACAGAATAAGGGCACCTGTTTCGGTATATTCTGAATGGACTGTTATTTTATCAGGAAATGGATTGTCATCAAGTTTTTAACAGCATTTCAATAAATCAGCTATGATAATTTTTCTGCGTGTATCAGTTTATATTATATCTTCACAGTCTTACTTATCAAGATTCCTTAATACGCCGCTGCAGCGCTGGTATAGCTATACGGTGAGAAGGGCCGTGTACTGCTCCGGTTAAAATATTTACTCATATTAATAATCATGCAAGATTTTTTAGACTGGCACCACTTTGTTCCAATCCTCAAAACACGGTCATTTTTGCATTTCGCGTTTAGTTGCTAACTTCACGTTTCATCAGATGACATTTGTGACGTCATTTACCCGGTCTGCTCTGAATTGCTTCGAAATTTGACCAATTTGCTTATGTGTTACGTATTTGATTTGGTAAATCAATTAAAAATATTCCTCTGATAGTGCTGATAATGGGTATTACTTATTTTTTACATTTTCATTTCGCGACCGATCGATATTTGTCAAATCAACAAAATTTTTAACAAAGTCCGCTATATCCGTCTTAATAACATAGTAAACGTCCCTAATCCTGGGGGACAGGCAGTTTAAAAATCTATCGGCAACTAATACTGTGGTATTACGGTTGGTATAAGCAGTACGATTATGTGTCGTTAACATTTTCAACTAACCTATTCTTATCTCTCCGTAGATATTATCCATTATGAGTAAAACAGTCAGTATATTATTGAGTTAACCGAAACATGACAACCCTTTTTTTTTAATTAAAGAAGAGTGAGTAATCATTTATTTATTTATTTATTGACGCCCTATTGGGCTTTTAAGTACATAAAATTACAAATTTCATTTTTAGCAACAGTATAAAACAAACAATAGAAAATCGAAATAAAATATAATGATTTCTCATACATTATTTACATTTAAAAAGTGGTGGACTAATTTGGCTTTAAATGTATTGAAGTTTAAATTAAATATGTCAGCGACATCACTTAGTTCATTGCCCAACCTATGTATTCTTTCTAACACAGAATTCGTAGAGAAGTTATTGTTGTAGAATAAAATATTCCGTCTAGTATATTTTGGAGGTATATGTATCATATATTACAAAACAATAAAAATACATTTACAATAAAATAATAATTCATCAAACCTTGAAAGTAGTTAACATTTTCGTAGCAGAGCTTCAAAGCATGTATTACGAAAAGCATACTGATTTTATTCTAACGTAATTTTTCGTAATAGATTCTTGAACGGACATACACCGGGAAAGAGAGTTATATAATTACTGTTAGCAAATTTATTTTATTTTTAATTGACATAGTAAATCAATTGCCGACTGACGAAATAATAAAAAAAAATCAACTTAATGTGATAATTTATTCAATGACCTTTGCAGCGGTGTCAGCGATCGGATGCTGATCGGAGGAATAAAACTTGAATAGTATCGATTGGGAAAAGAAAATTTTTATTCAATGTTGGTCAATGGCGCTAGATGTCGTTAGTGTTGCGTGAGACGAGCCGACCTTTGGTTTCATGGCTCAATGTTTTATTAGACAAACTGATACCAACTCGGCGATAACTCCGAACTAACCTTGGACAACGATGCGAGGAAACTTCAATTGAGTTTAAAACTACGCATTCAAAATCACTTTGGGACACTAACATAAAATGGTGGCTTTTCATTTACATACGTTTTCATTGAGAAGCTGGAAAAAAAAAACTATAATTTATTTCTTCATCAAACACAGCAAACTTATTTTGTGGCATAAGTCTGCTGTTTTTGAAAAATTGTAAGCCATTGTAAGACCCACATTCTGAATTTCTTCATATTTCTTCTGAACACTTGTTTTTAAGTTCCTCAAATATATATATTTTATTTTTGAAAATACAATTTAAATGTTTATAGAGCAGTAATTTAGATATTCTCTCGATAGAAATAAATCGCAAATTATGCTCCGAAAATTAAAAAAAAAAAAAAATTATTTAAGTTATTTAACATGTTATATGCATGAAAAATTCACAGTGTATCTTTAAATGCAACTTAGGCATTTGTTGAAAGATTTTTACTCTATTTTAATCGTCGTGTTGCATTAAATATTTTCACAATATTCGATTAATGATTATCGTTTTTCATATTATCGCGCTCCCTCTAACATTAGTATTTACACATCTCCATTTCAAACCATCTTCTACCTCTTTTTGAACGCTTACTACGGAGCCCTAGTAACAAAAAATAGTTTTAACTACTTTTAAACACCAATATATGTCGTAAGCAATGCTTGCTTCTTCACTTAAAACAAAATTTAAAAAAAATATATATATATATATTCATATTAATTACCTTATATTTTATAGAATACAATATATATATTTATATGTACGTAGAACTGTAATGATAGATATTTGATTTGCTTATTTGAAGTTGTGTCAGGTATAATATTACGCGTAACAGCTGTTTCTACTGTCAAGACATTATCACGTTAAATTTTTAGAATATAAATTTTGAAACGTTTATTGAATAAATCAAATGAAAGAAATTAACTTTAATTCAGTTGTCATTCGTAGTAATTAAGTTGAAACGAAGTTTTATTTTAAAAAAATAAGCGTGTAAATAAGCTACTCTGAAAGATTACCGATGACCGTTTTCATTGCATTTGCAGGTCGAGAATTGCAGTATAAAGTATGCAAATTTCCGTTGCACAATTACCATTGTTAAAAAAACTTACCCGAATGAAAAAATCTGTGATTTGATACCATTGTGCTACATATCGCTGTACACTCTTATCTGACATCAGAAACGAAATGAAAAAAGACCTTGTAAATAATTCATATTAGAAATGGAGTGGAATAACTAGTATCGGCGAGTGAAATTCTTCTTTCTCGTTTCAGATTCGACAACCGTACCTAGGCTTTACGCGTGAAGCTCCGGAGGAATTTGGAGAGTCGATCATCATCATCGTTGGACCAAAATCACTTTCAAAGTCAGTGTCTGTTGACCTTGACGTCATCAGATAGTGCAGCGATTTTTGATAGTAAGCCGGCGGTTAGAGTTGCGAGCGAACAATGGGCGCCTTTGACGAAACGCCTGCCTAACTGCGTTATAACTGCTGCATAGAACTCGTAGGCACTTGCGTGCTAGACGGTACAACACTCGAGTGGAACAAGCACCAAGCAACAAGCAACCTGCATTGCCTCCAGCCTGTTCCGCTACTCGCTGCTGCTCGCCACACTACACACTCGCTGGGAGCCGAATCAAGCCAATACCTTATCGTGGAACTAAACTCCCTCAGTCTGAGACGGAAAGGCGCCAAGAACGCCAACGCCACGTGCACCTCCCGGCCGAAAAACAACAACACACGTGGACTTGACGTTTCCCAAGTCTACCGGCAGAGCCTAACTCAACTCGGAATATTTATTTACCTGTCTGTGACGTGCGCCAGTGTTTGTTAATAGTCTCGACCTTTACGTGAGTGATTGTTCAAAATCAAACCAAATAAATGATTTGTGGTATTATTAGTTTTTAAACCATGTGTGTTTTCTAAAATGATCGAGTTCACCGCACTGAGGTGACGTCAGTGCCACCGGGATATAACCATTGCAGTTTAAAGTGAGTGTCTCTTGTTAGCGAGATTGTTGGTTTGTTTGATTGTTGGCGGATCATTGACAGAGTGCAACCATGTTGAATTGCACGGATTTGGAGTGCATATTGCACCATCATCATTACTATGCTCATCTCCATCACATGCAGCATCATTTGCAGAATGCGCAAGATCAAGGTAAGATAAATTAACCACCATCTAATTACCCATTACACATTTACCATTTTCAGCACAAAATAATCCTGCTATATAATAAAACATGCATTCGCGGTTAAACATCTTAGATCACTCAATGTATTTCTGTGATGTTTACAAAATTACCGAGTTTCACTAAATAATGTTCGATAATAAATTTATTCATATCCAAAACAAAACCAACTTTCTTCATAATGAACAAAAACAAAACTTTGTATGCAAATAATTACGTTTGGGCCAATGATTACGATATGAAATACTGTGTTTTTTGTTTATCTTTCAGTGACTATTTCATGAAATGTAAATATAAGTTTATTTAGAAAGGCAGAAAAGATACGTAACTGAAAATTCAACCAATGTTATAATCGAGTTCGCAAAGTAGTCAGGAAGTATTACGAGAATTTTAGGTAAACCTCGTTCTTGCATTGTCAGCTCAAAACTTGTACCGCCATAAACAACGTCTCAAACCACTTTTTATTTGCATTTGCATGTAAAGCCGCTAACTGAAGAAATCGTTCATTGACTGACCTCACCATCAACTAGTTTGATGGCAATATGTGTTGGCAAGGAGACATTTTGCAACCATTGTAAGCTATTTGCTTTTCCTTTGTGATCGACTAACTTGACACGTAAATCAAAGTGACATTATCCAAATGACAAAAACATAAATCTACGGTATCTGACGGATAAATACGATTAATGGAATTCCACCTTGCATTTCGAGATGCAAAATATAAGAATGTGTGATAATCGCTAGTCTATTTTCTGATGAGTTTTATGAACTCACCTCCACATTATACTAAACGACATAAGAGCGGATTAAACTGATATATAAAGGTAAAATTATTATATGTATTTGAAAACGGTCTGCAGTGAAACCTGTTACGATGGTGGTTTTCTCTTGAGCGCTGCGCTGGGCACGCGTAACCAGAGTTTTGGCGCGTTGCACCGAGCAAAATGTTATTATTGCGAGCTTGGAACTCTGTTTTCTTCATAGTTAATAATAAGCGGGTTTATAGAAAGGGAAAAAAGTGTTCGGTTTTTCATATTTCGAGCGTTGTTGTCACGGGATCTGCGCACCGTGGATTGAGAGAACGATCAAACGCAGATATTTCAGGGGAAAACGTGAGAATGTTATAGGTAATTGGGGTCAACGAACACAGTGGCTTACTTCATTACTGATATCAAAACCATACTGCATAATTAGGTGATTGAATTTTAAATAAATGCAGAGTTATGTGGGTGCCATAATCTTTTTCTTAATATATAAAAATCAACCTGCTTATGTTTGTGCTCGCAAAACTCGAAAAGTAGTCGACTGATATCGCTGAAAATTTCAAAAATTATTTGTTTTAGTGCCAGAAATGTTTAGAGAGTGATCGGAATGGTAAAAGAATTCGGGGACGCTCGAGGATTAATTTTCGCAATATGTTTGCACTGTAATGAGATGCGGAGTCGAATTAACGACGATGTAATGTAGTTTTTTAACGGAAACATTGTCGTATACAGTAGTGAATGGTGTAAGAAATTGGAGACGCCCTAGAAAGATATTAGCAATAGCGAAGCATTGCGAGGTTCACTAGTAAGAGATAATACAGGGTTTTCCAATAAGAGGTGTTATTTTAAATAGCACGCTATTTCGGTAGATGTTACTTTTGAAGCTGTCATTTTTTGACATTTGACAAGTAAAAACTACGCCATTAATACAAATGGAACGATACACGCTTCAACAACGCATTTAAATTATTAAAATTCACTTAAGTGAATCAAATGCAAATCATCTTGAGTGATGTGGCCCATTTCCACCTCGGTGGCTTCGTCAACAGCAAAATTGAAAATTGTCGCATTTGGGGCTCGGAAAACCCAAGATTTATTGTTGAAAAGCCTCTCTATCCACAACGTGTGACGTGTGTTTGGTGCAGTTGATGGTCCGGCGGAGTCATTGGACCTTACTTTTTCGAAAATGAGGCTGTAGCAACAGTTACTGTGAGAGATGATTAATGATATTTTATGGCCGGAATTGAATGGTATTGATCTGGACAACGTTTACTTTCAACAAAACGGCCACATATATGCCACACAAGCAACGAAATCATTGATCTTTTACGATTGAATATCAAAATAACACCTCTTGTTGGAAAACCCTGTATTATAAATATAAACCTTAGCAACAGAACATTCGATTAATTTGGACATTATTTTCGTTCACGAAAATAGTGGCGATAATAATTGGACTATAGGAATAATAATTCTTACTTTCGGTGCTCATGCATATTCTTTGGCATTCTCTGGGTAATTTATTGACTTTCATTTTTATATTCCATTACCATCGCCTCTTTAACAAGTAATTGGCTGTAATATCAATAAGTTGTAAAGTCAGATTTTTGTAGGTATTTAATTTCTGAATATTTAATTCTTGATAAGAATAAACAGAAAGTAATGTTTTTATTCTCTATCAAACATTCTTTTGTTTTTTTGAATATCTTACTATTATTATTTTGATTTCTTTACCAATTAACTACACATATCATTAGTTATATCATAACTTTTAGCATATTGACTAGCTGAGCATAAATAATTATTAAATCGAATACTCAAGGTGAGCGATTGCAACAAAAAACTAACAAAAAACACATAAAAATTGTGTCACATAAATAAATTGTATATTTATGTCTTATTAACCCTTTCAGTAACAGAGTTCTTTCTCAAAAACATGAAGAAAAAAATCTCTTTATTTTGTGAAACAAACAACTCCGTGCGTCTACTTTTCTGTTAGGTTGCAAACCTTATTTTGCCGATAACAACCGTTAATATGATGACAGATCCCGTTTCGTCTGTTTGCTTGTATTTTGGGATCCATTATTATTTTTGTATTTTTGTATGTTACATTAAATTTTCAAGAAGTATTTAAAATGAACTTAAAACGGCGGCTGTTTGATTTTGAAATATTGCTTTAGCTCACACGTGAGGGACGTCATATAAACATTGAAAAATAAATGGTGATAAAATATTGAACAAGTATTTATTATCGCAGATAAGGGTTATTACTGAAAAGGAATTTGAACTCCAGACGGCTCTAAACAACCGAGCTGTTTTCAAGAACATGCTCGTGTTAAATATTTCCTTGAAAGATTTTATTCATAAATACATTTTACGAAATTATAGTATGTGAGCCAATTACTACATACATTTCATTTACCGCTATTGCATGGATTCTGTTGTAACAATATATGTTTAATGCATTTTCCTGTGGTTCCTTCATAATAGTTTAGGTACATTATTTCCATAAACATGGCATCCTGTAATTATCCAATTTAATTAAAATAATTGATTTGTTACGTTTGGTAATTTAGCAGGGGTGCCCGGGTTCATCAGGTGAGGTGTGTACAGGATGTGCCTGCCTACCAGGTGCGTGGCGTACCAGATCGGGAGAGGTTGGTTTGGGGAGAACCTTTATCCTCTTCAACTAGTATCTCGACCCATCGTCTTACGCCGCAGTGGGAGGGATATTTTCGTCATTTCTAGACCAATTTGGAATCCCAACCCTCATACCTTTTACCTTTCCAGAACTTCCTCGTTAATGGAAAAAAAAATTACAGGATATAAAACGTTTTATTTTAGTATCGTTGTTAAGTTTTATAACATCTTTATCCATTTCGTGCTTTCCTTCACTGTTTATAAATAGCTAAAGATAATCCCAAAATTGTGGGACACATTATTTGTTTCCCTGTTTTACTGCATTTCATGTAATATGGCAGACTGGGATTGCACTATCCTCCCAGTCCTGCTGGATTAAAACATAAATAATAATAATTATATGTGAGCCCTTTCATAGTACGACAATCTGCAAAATCTACAAAATGTTACTAAAAGTTTCAATTTATTATAACATAAGTCTTTATGTTAAATTCGGATAATTTAGTGAAACTTATGTCAAATTTACTTTAGCTGTAAGTTATTTTTCGGGCTTTGTAATGCTTTCAGACGGTTCAAAAATAACGCAATAAAAAATATCCATGTAGTATCTCATATATGCTATTATTTATTAACAAATTAATACCAAGTATATTATATTTTCGTATCATTCTTTGACACGGAGTTCATATTATCTGCTTTCGTTATAATGACAAATGTCATGGAACTTGTGAGCCCAACAATGTAAATGACAGATTAGTTGTTACTTTCTAATAATATCTCTTGCATTACTAAAACATTCTTAAATGAACTAATAACCTTTTAATCTAATCTGCTTAAGGAAGTCATCACTAATATGACTCTTTCATGAACAGCGGCGTGTGGTTAAATCAATTAGTTGCTATGCTATGACATGCATTTAATATATAACATTTAATATTTATTTTAAACTGAAAGCAAAGCAGAAAAACATAGATAGATAAAATATCAAAGTAGTTTCTTATTAGGCTAGAACATAAAATCAGTTGATGGAAAAAATTCTATCGTTAGAAGAGAATATGGAACTAAACGTTTTTTTACGTGGTTTTTGATGAAATTAATTGTGAAGATTTTGGAGAGTTTTGATGGTTTTGAAAATGAATAGAAATATTAAATTGTAAACCACGCTTGTTTAAATTTCTTAAACAAAAAATATTCAGAAAAACAGTTGAAGAAGTTACGAGTACAGTCATTTTTTGCATTACCTAAAAGCCATTGACCGTTTGGTAAAACCTTTCAAGCCAAAAACCGGAAACCTTACAAGAGACAGTAAAAACATTTTTGCCGAATTCGTAAAACTAATTAAAAAGTAGTTTTTCAAATTGCAAAAATATTGTTTTTCTATTAATAAATTTGAGATATTTGAGGGTTTAGTGATTTCATCATAAGTTTTTCAAAATAACCTAAAAAAATTGTACTCGTAATTTTAGTTTTTAGAATTAAAAAAGCCTCACCCGGCAAAAATTAGTTAAACTTGTTGTATTTTTAATACTATTCTATTTGAAACTACACCAAAACACAGTCGATATTATAATCCGTTTAAGTGTATTTATCTGATGTACCTAAATACTCAATCAAACCTGGATTTACTACTGGTATTTCTCATTTAAATTTGTTTTTGTTTTAACATTTGAAAATCTTCCACCGTACTGAATTAATTTACCCTTGAAAAATATCCTCCACAACACAGGAAACCATAGCCTAAAGGACAGTGTAATAAAAAAGCAAATCTAGTAAATAAATAATTAAATAAAAAATAATGCATTTACATGCATATTTCATTGTAATATTATTTGTTTTTTCCTGGTCAATAAGAATCATGAACATAATAATGAGTTAACACGCTATTGCTCTGTACTGATTTATGAGTGGTACAAATCAATCATCTTACATGTTCTAATCTCATTTAGATAATTACACAACTTTTTAAATTGCATACTCACCTAACGATGTTGATACCATGCAAAGAGATTGCATTAAAGCAGTGTACGATCTAATTTATTAGTACACAATATTATTGAAGCAGGTATAAACATTTCTGAACACAACAAGAATTTTAACAATTTATGAGCTAAAATCCACATTTCATTATATACTACCCTACGTTACAATATTTGCCGATTTTTATTTTTTTTTACTGACTTTACTAGTGTATTTAATTTTTTTTCATCTCAGTATAATTTTATTTTATTTCATATTATTTTTTCGTATAATTAGTGAGTTCAACAACATCATCTAATGTTTGAAAATACGTAATATTATTGTATCAGTAAAAAAATATTAATACCATCGGTTTGTTTGAGAAAATCAGAATTTTTCACTAGTAAAATTAATATTAAATAAAAAAAAACTTGAACAAACAAGCACCACTTTTAATTTAATTAATAAATGACGGCCAAATAGGTTTTGCTTATCTCGAGCCTAATCAGGGCTATTATATTTATGTGTTAGTGGCAAGTACTTGCTTACTTCGATAAAAAAATTATTACTAGTTACAATATCACTGTTTTATTAGGAACTACTTAATTAAAGAAATTGAAATATCAAATATTTTACCAGCATATATTTAAAGTCAAAATATTTCACCTACAAATGTAGATATAGTATGTCTCGACGCCATCTAGTGGGAAATTTAGCACTAACAACGTTTTTCCTACAAATATAAAGTTGGTTGTTTACAGGTGAAAAATGTAATAAGCAGTAATTGTTGATTGAAGTACTAGTACATATTGAATTATTTGGCGTGTTGGAAATAAGACGACGAAGCTAAGTGGTCTATAGCACCCGATTGGACATCAAAAAATGCGGGTTCGATTCCCGTCAGCGGCATTTATTTTTACTCGGGAGATATTTCCAATTTGTATTGATATTTCAGGCGACTAATTGTTATTATTTTTTGGTAAACTAATGTTTAAGACAAGATTTTTTATGCATGGCACAAAGGATAACAATTATTTTTATAAGCAATAATTATTAGCCTGAAACACTCATCCACATTGAAAAATCTCCTGATAAAAGATACATGACGCCAACGGGACTTGAACCCGTGTCCGTTCGATTTCCGGTCGACAGCTCTGACCACTGAACTATGGCGGCTTATCTCTTATCCGCGAAATAATTCAATATATACTAGTGTTTCATTCAACAATTACTGCTTATTACATTTTTTCACCTGAAAACAACCAAATTTATTTTATATGAGAAAAGCATTGTAAGTGCTAACTCTCTCACTAGATGGCGTCGAGACAAATTGTCTACATTTTTTGGTGAAGATACTTGAACTTGTCTAATATTAATTATTATTTATAATACTAATTAATATAAGACTAATTATTGCTTATAATAATTTAATATATTTAATAATTGTATGCTGATAGGACGTTAGGAATATTTCTTTTTTGGTAAAAGGTACCCAAATACGGAACCAACATAATTTCAGAGGTCATTTGCTTATAGGAATATATCGTATGAAATTTGTCAGAATCTGTTTTTAATTTATCTAAATTAGGTAAACAATAAATACGAGGAAGCATAGTCTATTCAAAATAAATTGTACCTATTTCTGATAGCAAGCTGAGAATAATACTAATTGGATAACTTGTCTAGCGTTATTTTGTGAAAAATCAACTCATAATATAAAGGAAAAGTTCCTTCTTTACTTTCATTTTTTTTTATTTTTTTTTATTTTTCATTTCCTTGTTTTATCTATTAATATTTCTTTAGTTTATTATATCAGCTAAACAATAGTAAAAAAAAAAGTCGTGGTATAACTGAAAGTATACTAGATTATGAATATACATTTGTATTACTTTACCAACAGAATTTCTTCAATTCAGTTTCATTTTCAAATTCATTTTCTTGTTTTTATCTATTAATATTTCTTTAGTTTATTATGTCAGCTAAACAATAGTAAAATATGTCGTGATATAACTGAAAGTATTCTAGAATATGAATATACATATGTATTATTTTAACAACAGAATAGTCAACACTATAATTTACTATAATTTACATGTAAAAACATTATCATATTGGAATGTCCTAAAACGGGCAATCGCCTAGTTGGACATTTTAAGTTCATTAATTGTATTATGTAATATTTAAAAACAAACAATAAATAAATAAATAAAATAAAAATAAAATAAATAATCTTTTTTTTAAATTATTGAATAAGCTAATATCATCAGTTCTCAGTAAAAGTATGAAACAAACAAGGGACTGAATTTTAAAACGTTCTCAACTGGGACTCAAACCTGTGTCTTATCGGGATTGGCTTGTCTTGCGATTAAGCTATTGCCTCCTAATTACTCTCTGTATTTTTATTAAACTCATGCTTTCATTTTTGTTAATAAATTTTATTTATGGTTTACAAACTAATGTTCCCTAATAAAACAATGAATCGTTTTTTTATTCTTCATTCAATAAATTAAGTTTTTTATTCTCATTGAGTACATTTCAATGCTTTTGCAGTATACATTGCAAATTTAAAAAAAAAACATTACAGGCAGTCAAAAAACTAATGTCTTAAACAAAACAAACTACTCAAAGCGATCAAAGAACATTTCAATGTAAAAAAATCAAAATTCGTCAATTAAATAATGTAACGTTATAAATCGTTAAATTGTACATTGTTGATATACATTTATATTTTTAATGTTTTTAACTCCTTAAATTATAAATAAGAATACTTACATAAATAATGTTCATCTCGATACTCAGCATCTCTTTTAAACACAAGCATCTGCTTCCATAAAAGAGTAACATCAAAAAAAAATTTAAAAAAATTGTGAAAACTAATTTTTATATATCATTATTTTTAGTAAATATTTGTATACATTGTAAACTGTTTAATTATTAAATAAAAATAAAAAAATAAAATAAAAAACAAAATAAGAAGAACGACTTTTTTAACGTTACTCATAGAATAACCCATCTAAAATAAACAAAAATACAAGATTATTTCTACGAAAGTGATGCAATTGCCCTGCTAAATTCTGGGGTTCACCGTTTCCAATTCTAGTAGCAATAATTAAGTATCTTGTTCAAATTTTATCTACCATTGGGATTACAGTGAATTAAAAACATCTTGCTAAATTCAAAAAACCCATATAGTATACCCTCATGGAAATAGCATAACCATTAATCAAATTTTCACCTGTCAAGATTAAACATATATGTGGCACACAATCAAAACCTATCAGTTGTCATAATATTAATATATTCAATAAATCTTCATAAAATACGGTTCGATACGTAGTAAAATTACCAGTATATAATATATATCAGAAGCAGTTAGGGGTTCAACGACCGTGTCTAGTTTATAACTGTATAGTATGCCCTTATACGGGATCTCCAGCGCTCCATTAGATATTACAATCATTAATATCATTGTCAGCTGTCAATACATGGCTTTTTCATACACATTACGTACAATGCTTAAGCCAATGTCCAATATTTTATAAACCCTAGTAAAAATTGAAGTAGAAACGTAATACGGGAAAATTACATGGAAATGGTTGATGTGTTTTAGGGATTCACCGACTGCAAGTGGTAAAATTATACCACGTTGACTCATCAAGAATCTAAAAACGTAATGACATGCCTTAAATTTTATTATACGCCCTCATGGAAAAATATACGGAAATTAAAATAATGTTTATCTGTTCACAGGGGATTCATTGTTTAGGTGTTTGTTCTCATTTTCGAGTAAATGGAGTCCGAAATTGGAATTTTTTAGGGTCATATTAAAAAAAGGGTTGCTAGGGGGTTAATGTGAGGTGTGTTAAGCGATGAACGATGAGCGATGTTTTAAGCATCGAAGCTTTAAACCCCCCTTCAAAAAGATTTAGTTAGCTGCCAAAAAAATTGTTGCAATGCAAAAAAAATCGAAATATCAAAATATAAGTTTGGTTTTTCTGTGACAGTGTTTTCTATTCAACAATTTCCAGCTTTTACTACGAGTTTTCGGTCACCGTGTACAACTGTTAGTGGAAGGTTTCGATGATTGGATTACCTATTTGAACTATTTGAACACGTATTTATAGCTCATTAGTCTTAGTGCACAGAATAAATGTAACTAATTCATTAAAACCACCGTTTATTCGTATAATTAAAGTATAATTGACAGAATTTTAGAAATTATAATTTACACGAAAAAACCGTTAAAAACAGAAAATTTTAGGTTAGACCACTGGGTTGCTATGATCGGACCAAAGCATTTTGCAATCAGAGTTCAATCATAGGTCCTTTTAGAAATTATAATTTTAGTTCATATCAAGATAAAAAACAGGATTAATAAACATTAAAAATGCAATTAAAATTAGAATAAAATATTTCTTATTTTAATCATCTGTTATCTAATTTAAAAATGTACCTTTATACTAAGATGGTTGCCTCTTTTGGCATAGTCACATGAAAACAAATAAACTAAATAAAAAAATCCAATGAACCTCAACAACTGAAAAC
Organism: Hesperophylax consimilis; assembly: GCF_061612785.1. Lineage (NCBI taxonomy): Eukaryota > Metazoa > Arthropoda > Insecta > Trichoptera > Limnephilidae > Hesperophylax > Hesperophylax consimilis. Next base: position 19,293,809 of record NC_142841.1, on the reverse strand, counting down.
TATAAATTTCAACAATGAAACTAAATAAACATTCATTTTATTTCTTTATGTTTTTTAGGCATCGATTTGAAGACATCATAAAAATAAATTCAATTTTTTTGTTCCTTTTTATTTAAAACTTTTTTGATATAATTATAACTTCGCGAGGTCTTACCAGTAATTGAAAAATATTGATTTTGTCCTTTTTTGACTTGTGCATTAAGAAAATGTTAGACATTAATATCGTCATGACCTTGGATTTCAAAAAAGGCTAGTTTCTGAAGTAATGAAGAGGTCCATTCATTGCGCTGGTCCATTGATCGCAATCTCCTTCTATATGTTTTCACCAATGTTCATAAAAACAGAATCAAATATATGTAATAGCGCTGTACGCTCTAATTAGTCTAAGCATATATTTGTAAATACTGTGGCTTGAGATCCTTAAATGCCGGGAAGTTCTTCATAGTCCTGACGGTTACAACTGAGTTATCAGGTGTCTACTATTCCTCAAGCAAGTGCCGGCAGGAGCTAGTATATTCCTGCCATCGAGAGCTCAGTTGTAACATCTCCTTCTATTACATTCGTTGTTTATGATAGGGTGGGAGAAGTTACAACGGAGCTAACAGCAGTACGCCCATATGCCTCGGTCGAGTGACGTGTTCATTGACTTTCTAAAACGTGACGCGGTGATGCCAAAAATCTTTGGTTCGACACTACCTTCCTTCTAAGGCCATGTCCAGTTAACACATTATGTAGGTAGAGTACGCAATAACTACAAGTACAACGCTCTATAAAAAATCTATTGAAAAATAACAAAATCTAACCATATTATTGTATTAATATGCACCTGCTTTGTAGCCATTTAATCGGCTTCGACTGTGAAAAACAATACCGTAGGAAAATTCTGACAAGGTCAATGATTATGATTTACAGTTATACGGTATAGAACATAGAAGAACTCATATGTTAAATTTCAGAGAAGATTTAAGACGATAGTGTCTTATATTAGGTTTATGCTGTTACAGATTGATCTTTAAAGTAGTAGGAAGAAATACTTTATTTAAAAACATTTATTGAATAACTAAAATCTGTAACATTACATAAGTTAATCTCGTTTCAATAAATACGATATATTTAAACAAGTCCATAAAATTTTTTAAATAATGTTAAATTTCAGAAGATCTGTTAAATTACATTAAATCTGTGAAACTTAGTAAATCTGTTAAGTTACAGCTCATAAATTTGTTAAACTATAACAAGTCTGGTAAATTATCGTAAATTTAAAAAATTACTTGAATATGTAAAAAATCAACAAATTTTTTGATATAAGTAAATCTGAGTACAGTAAAGCTGTTGAAAATTATTCTGTTAAATAACTTTAAATCTTTAAAGTGCAGTAAACCTGTTGAAAATCAATCTACCTGTTAACATATACCTAATAAAAGTGAAAAATTTACAAAAATATGTTAAAATACATTTTTTAAAGTTGCCATATTGCAATAAATCTTTTAAATTGGAAGCATTAAAAATATTGTACCAAAAATGTATATATATATTACATCACTTGTACGAAATCACGATGCTATAGCCAAATTATTGTCATCGGAAGCCATACCTTTATGTAATTTTATGATAACTGGTCTGATTAATTTGTTGATTAAAACCAATAAAGTTTTTAAGCCGTTAATATTTTCAGTTGGAATGAGATTGCTTCTTGTTACTGCAACTAAATACAGGTCTCTGAGAATACAGTGACTAACAACATGCTATTAACTTCATATTGGCTGAATATCTGTAGATAAATTAAACGCAACCTTCAGCTCGCGGAACTCGACGTTTTGCCGATGAATGTTGTTTTCATGTATATTTACAAAAACCAATCCACTCTTGTAATCCTCAATGTTCATAATACGGCCTTATGTCTTGCGTGGCAACAGTGTTATCTTTTTCAATTTTGTAGGTAACATTCACGGAATAAAGCAACGGGTAGGTTACCTAGAATAAAATAAAAAGTTACACATGACATCGGGATGAAACAAAAACATACGATTCTTTCCCTTTTTGGCGCTTTACCTATTAGAGTTTGGCTAATATCAGGGTAAGTTCACTCTGCAGGCTTCAACCAAGATCTACCCTGACGGACGTTTCACACGATCCTTTTTTCGTCCAGTTTCGATGAGTTCTATTTTAAGATGGCAGGCATTAATTGACATTGTATGTCGTCTGCCATTATTTTACATCACTACATTATTTGGAAATGTTGTTTGTTGTTAAATATTGATAAAAAAATGCTACATTATGTGTATATTACTGATTGTTAACGAGGATTTCTGTTCAGTATTTCGAATCTCGTGTATATTTTTGACGATCCATTGTCGTTAATCGCAAAGCCAATGACAGATGCTTTCGTGTGCTCCATAGTTAAGTCCAAGGTGCAATATTAAAGGTATATATAATATTGTCAACAGATGTCACTTTAATTTACCATAGCAACCATTTTATTTGTCAACTTAGTAGATGATCAGCGTTCTTTTGTTTTCTGATGCATTATTTCCCTTCAAATTGTCTAACTCTATAATAAACAGCTTTTGACTGAAGCATCCTTTTGTTTTAATTAATATAAAATAACATCACGAGGATTTTCATTACTTTTTATCACTTTTTTCACATGGGTTCAAATGTAGTTTCCAAATAGGGATCGGTATGGAAAAAGTGTAAAACGTCCAGTAAAATACGAGGGTATACAAAATGTATAATTATATAACAAATGCTTCGATCTTACTTTTTAATTTCAGGTTTAGTTTCCAAATTTTGATATATTCTGACTTTATTTCCGGGTTAAATCTTCCCCACAGGAAAAACTAAACCCTTCCACACACTTTTCCACAAATGATCATCTAGTCAATTCACATTATGCGAGTGCATTATATAAGGATAATAAATACAAAATAATACAAGAACAATACGTCAAATCACCAGAGATCAAATGGCAAAATAATTCACCGACTCCAGATATTTTCATATCAGAGGGTTCGGCTAGGTAGAACTTCTAATTGGACCTATAAATCCTACTGATCTATCTATATAAATATTTAAAAAATCTTTCGTATTACTACATATATTTAAAATGACTGATTTATTTTTGCATTTTTATCTATAAATTCTTTGACAATTTAATAATTTTTATTTAATATTTTTTACATTCAAATATGCAAATTTATTCAAAAATTATTTATTCAAATATTGTCAGGTTATTCTTCCGGGGTGACGAATAACCTGACAATATTTGAAATTCTCCTACTACCAATTAAATAAAACTTTTTTTTAAATTACCAACCGGTTTTGCTCGGCTTGGGATTTCAAATTATTTTATCTTATTTTAGACATTTTAAACTTAGTTTATTTTTTATTTTTTTACGAACCGGTTTCGCTTGGCTTGAGCTTCATCAGGGTTAAAACTTAGTTTAAAATGACCCTGATTAAACTAAAGCCAAGCGAAACCGGATTGTAAAAGTTTAAATAAATTAGTTTTCATTTTAAAAGTTTACTAAACTCAAAAGGTAGTAGAGGAGAATGAAGCACCACTAGGCTTCGAAACTGATATGACTGTTACGGTTGCAGTTCCGTTGATTTGTTCCGGTCTGCTACCTGAAGTATCGATCATAGCCAAATATATTAGAAGAACGAGATATGCTATGTTGGCCGCCGGACCGTAGGCGGAGTACTACCTAATTAGGGTACTTTGAATGCTATCGGGACGTGTACGCACAGAAACCTGTTCTATGTATTAGTGCGGATACCTTAGCGTAAGCGAAGGTGTGCAGTAGTATTGGTGAACAAAACCGGCGACAATGGGCAAAACAATTCCACACAGTATGAACTGCTCATAGCACATCTCGTTCTTCTAATATCTTTGATCATAGCCAACCGCCAATATGAGAAAGAACTAGATAAAATAAAATTATTAATTAACACAACTTATTTAAGTTGTGCGCATTTCAAGGAGAAACAGTGCTATGGTTGGCATAACTATACACACTGAGTTCCTGTCGTCGCGAATCCAATTATCTACTCACGAATTAATTTTATTTTATTAATGTTGTATCTGTATCGTGTATGGAATGCAATACTGCAAAATATTTGCAGTTATTCAATAATTATTGGCGGACTTTGTTGTGGTCTAGCGATATATCGCTGGGTTGCCTACCCAATGACTTGGGAATGGAGGTTGTGGCTTCCATTTTCTTAGAATGCGAAATAATAAATGTTTTACCTACATCATCTTATAATTGCTCTTTGGAGCACTGCGTACTTTGTATTAAAAAAAAATTACATTAATTTATTCAAATTTTAACGTTATCTTGTCGTGTGTAGTGGTTCTGCGTTGCGAACCTACCAACAAAATGAATATATATATATTTCAAAATTATATCACTCTTTATCTAAAATTCTGTGTGTGTGTATTGAGTACCTGGCTATTCAAATCTGGTCCCCAAACTCGGTTAAAGCCATTTCAAGCAACGTTTTAAATCTGATTAGTGACCTTACACCAGAGATAGGTACTGATATTATTTTGAGATGATTTTTAACAAGAGCGGCCTTTTTTTATATTAACTCCACACAGGAGGCCCTGAAGAAAATAATTTCCCTCAGGGCCTATGTCATCTTTGGGGATGCTGTTGGGAGGGTCTTTTTGTGGAGAGGAAGGAGTGAACATGGGTCTTGAAGAGTCCCATGTTGTAGGAGGGAGGAAACACAGAGGCCACACACTGGCAATTTATTAACATCTCCAGAGCTCCCGTTTGAGAGCTTTCGCTTCTTTGGACAAAGATTTTTTCTCATCCATAATTAAGACTTAATTCACCCACTAAAGACAGACTATTTGACAGAGGACATCTTCATTGGGTGAAATCCATAAGGAATAATCACCTTATAAAACTCTACGTCACATACTTCAAAGAAACGTAACTTAACACTTCCCACAAATCATGACTAAAATGGATGATGAACTTGATTCATTATGTTGAAGGTGGCTAATTTCTTTTATAAAATCGCAGTCTTTGGGACGATTTAAGAGAAACGGTTTCGCGGGCATTTAAACTATGATATTAAGTCAATTAAATAAGTCAATTTTGAATGATTTTAGAGGCAACTTTGGCAATTATTCTAATTAATTATCTCACCAACACGGAATCTACGTGAAGGTAAACACAAAGCACGAGGGCCCTTGAAAATGAGACGAAATCAATAAATCTTTAGTTAACTTCACACCTGCATCCTAAGTTAATCGTTTCCTCGTGTAAAATGAACACAACATCCTTGAAACGAAAAAATCTATTTTTTAATTTGGAAATTACCTGTTTATCTATATAAATATAATTAATTATAATTAAGAAGAAACGTGTGAACCATAAGTTTCCTAAGCAAACCATGGCTAGTAGGAATATAAAAACATGTTAGCTTTATAATTTTATCTATCAATTATCTTTTCGACACATTACAAGCGTTTTTACTTTTTATATATCTTATCATTATAAGTACAAGACCGAAGATGCCTTTATATGAAATGATATACTTATGTATAATAAAAACCTAATATATCTGTTACATTGAATAAGAAATTTCGTTCGAATGCTTGTGTTGAAAAAAACACCAATTGACTATCTCTCACTTCAACTTGTAAGTCAGAACCATTTAACATTTTGTGGTTGCCGTGGATACGGAGAACTATACTGTACTTATTATTACGTAGGAAATAGGATAGGCTGAGTTCATCATGGATTGCGTGGATGAACTAAATTTGCATTATAATATGCGACTTATTAACTAGTCAGTACGTAAACCATATGTGCACCTACTCTATTCATCGAATTTTTCCACGTGGCTTACGAGAAATAAATTAACAGATTAAAGATAAGCAACAACATTCCTGGCTTTTCCGGAAACCAACGCCAATTGACAATTAATTCCAACAGAATAATACATATATTTCCCTACAATTTATTTTCAATTAAATTCCTTCTCGTATTCATTCGATTGGAAGGAATATACGATTTTTTTATCTTCTAGTAGAAATCGTCAACTTTTTGGAGTGGGGTGGTGTGTGAAGGAAACTGAATGGGTTCAGTTGGTAGATGTTAGTTATGGAACTCTCTGTTGTGACTTCTTCGAAAGGACGACTTTAGTTGCAGAACGGTTAGCTCTTTGACTTCCTCGATAGGACAAATTTTGTTGCAGAGCGGTTAGCTCTTTGACTTCCTCGATATGACAACTTTTGTTGCATAGCGGTTAGCTCTTTGACTTCCTTGATAGGACAACTTTTGTTGCAGAGCGGTTAGCTCTTTGACTTCCTCGATATGACAACTTTTTTTGCAGAGTAGTGAGCTGTTTGAATTTCTCGATACGAGGAGTTTTTTTGCAGAGCGGTTAGCTGTTTGACTTCTTAGATAGGTCGATTTTTGTTGCAGAGTGGTTAGCTGTTTGACTTCCTCGACAGAACGACTTTTGTTGCAGAGTGGTTAGCTGTTTGACTTCTTAGATAGGTCGATTTTTGTTGCAAAGTGGTTAGCTGTTTGACTTCCTCGACAGAACGACTTTTGTTGCAGAGTGGTTAGCTGTTTGAATTCTTAGATAGGTCGATTTTTGTTGCAGAGTGGTTAGCTGTTTGACTTCCTCGACAGAACGACTTTTGTTGCAGAGTGGTTAGCTGTTTGACTTCCTCGACAGAACGACTTTTGTTGCAGAGTGGTTAGCTGTTTGACTTCTTAGATAGGTCGATTTTTGTTGCAAAGTGGTTAGCTGTTTGACTTCCTCGACAGAACGACTTTTGTTGCAGAGTGGTTAGCTGTTTGAATTCTTAGATAGGTCGATTTTTGTTGCAGAGTGGTTAGCTGTTTGACTTCCTCGACAGAACGACTTTTGTTGCAGAGTGGTTAGCTGTTTGCGTCGATAAGTCGAGTTTTATTGCAGAGCGGTTAGCTGTTTGACTTCTTCGATAGGACGCTTTTTGTTACAGAGTGGTTAGCTGTTTGATTCAGAACACAGGAGGAAATAGAAACTTTTTTTTAAAACTCTATTAACTTTGTTCCAGAGAGGAAGTTACTCGCAATTTCTATTCTTATCAGAACGAAACTCTTGTACAGACACTGCTTTCGTAATAATATATTAGTTATAATAAATAAATATTTTCAACTAAACAAGTTTTTATTGTTAGGAGTTAACCTGTGCTGTGGAGAACATTTAACAAGTGTAAGATGATTAATTATATAGGAGGAGTTTAATGAATAATATATTATACGTATACACAATTTGAAGCAAAAAACCATTGTAGAAATTTAAACAAATTCAAGTACAAAAAAAAAAACAATTTTAAAATAAAGTGGAAATATGTAATTTGTAGATTGCAACCAAACTTGTAGATGTTCTAAGTTGTTTAGGAAAGCAATGGTAATTCATGATCAGCACAGCAAATTTAACACCAATCAATTATTATTTATTTTACGCGATTAAATCAGGCTTCAGAAAGATAAAGTTAGTTTTCTTAAATACCTTCCGTGTGAAGTCAGTTCATGATTTTCAATAAAACTAAGTATCTTCTAACTACGTGTTATAACAGAGACAATAGAAAGACGCCTTCTCTTTTTATAGTTTGTTCATTTGTTCACTCTCACACAAATACGTCGGATTTGTCAATTTGTGTTATTTCTACGATTTTCAAAGGTTAGCAAATCAACACCACCACATCAAAAGAAAAGTTCAAATCAACAACACTATTCATTGAAAACCAAGGGAGGAAAGTTTATTTCTGACTAGTGTTTTGCTTGCCAGATTTTTAAATGCTTCCTGTTTTAGTGTATTGGTAGTTCGCAAGCCGTGTTGCACACTTATGTTGTTCTCTGTAAGAGAAAACGCAAATTGGGACCAGTGGTGAAATTGAGAGAAACAAAGTTTATTCAACTCGTCTTAATGCATTTATACTTCGTCTTAAGCCATCCACTTAATTATTATCTTATGCACTATTCACATCATCGCATGTTGTAGATACATAGTAAAAAGGTCGAATATCAAACAATTATAGGTAATGAAGAGTTAGTCTGATGATGATGACAAAATTATTATAGCATTATCTAAATACACCTCTCACGTGGCTTGTTTCAGGTTACAGAAAAAAAAAATCACACAGTAGGCCTTGAGGAAAAAAAATCTTCAGGGCCTATGTCGTCTTTGGGGATGCTGTGTAGTGGGTATTTTTAGGGAGAGAAAGAAGAAAAAGTTCTGGGAAGGATAAAGTTATAAAGGGTAAGTAGGAATCTGGGGGTCAATGTGTCAAGGAGTGACGGATGAATGAATCCATCCCTCTCAATGTGGTGCAAGGCGATGAATCGAGGGAGTACGGTTGGAGAGGCCAGATGGTCTCGATCAACCAGCCGATCCGGCACACCACGCAGCAGTTGGCAAACGTATTCGCCTATCCTAGAATCCTAGACAAACCTCACCCTATACCTAACCTGTCAGGAGTGTTGGTTATTCAATGTTAATAAACCTCAACTATTTTTTGCGAATTAAGCAAATTTAATTTTTTACAGTTTTCCTGATTTTATTTTTTCTACACTCTTGCTCTTTAGTTAATTGGTGTAGAGTCACGTGGGGTAACCGTGCGCAATTTTTACATTGGGATTTTTGTATTAAAAAGCTTTAGGTATTTTACTCAATTTTTTTGTTTATTAATATGATCAATCATTAAGGCATCTCAAACAACCATAAAAACCTCAAATGGTTCATAAATCAAACAGTTATATAAAAAAGTTTACATGCATGTCGATTGCGTACACTTACCCCGTGTGCGGGGTAAGTATACGCATACCGTAGGGTAAGTGTTCGCACCGAGAAGAGTTACCCCCCATTGCAATTATCACACTTAAATTGCCCCTTATCGTAGTCTGTGCAGTTCTCATGCCACCATGCTTTACACACAATACATTCTATCCAATCTTCTGTTGGTGGATCTCGATATTTCTCCTTGCATTGTGGGCAAAAATAGTCCTTAGAAGCCTGTTTTTGTGCTTTTTTTAAACAATTACGCACGCTGGAATCTCCCACCTTACGCTTTGTGGTGATTCTTTGTGGTGTGACTTTCTTGAAAAGAGGTGGTCGTCCGATTTCTATGGTTTTAACTATCGGTTTTCGGACCATTTTTGCATCTGCATCTCTCTGCTTCTGCTGAAGTTTCTTTTTATAGGGACTTGAGGTAATTATTTCAGACTTGCAAGCATTTTTTCGTCGTTTTTGTGTATGCGTTGCTTTTGGCAGAGGACTTATAACAAATATAGGGACGTGAAGGACTGATGTTGCATTTTGTGGTGGAGAGCTGGCCTGAACTTCAATTACATCTTCAATCGGAGTAGTAAGAAGCTGATGAATAATATTTTTATTAGGTCTGACAGACGTTTGTGGGCTGCTTGGTGCCGCATGTATTTCGGCATTGCAAGAGATCTGATTTTTCAGAATATCTGTGCTAATTATCGATCCTATGTCACTTTGCTCTTGATTAGCTAACGGAGAGATAATAGATACGTCAGGTTGGGGCTCGAACATATCAGTAACAGAAGCAGCTGCAAAATCAGCTTCGGTGAAGAGTTCATTGTCTAAAGGATGTATTCCGCTTACTTTAAAACCTGATACCGCATTCCCCACAGTTGCAACTTTCTTGAAGGCTTTATCGAAAATCGAGATAACTTGGTATTGGTTGATTGCTCTCCCAGGATGCTGACCCATCCATCTTTCGCATTCCACTGCGTATTGACCTTTAAGAGGACTGAAAAATGCCCTGTCTAGTGGCTGCATTTTATGGCTACTATGAGGCGGTAATGTCAGGACTACTATTCCGTGGTCCCTACAAAATGTGGTTGCTTCAATACTGATATGAGATGAATGGTTATCAATAATCAAAAGGACAGGGTTGTTGGGACTTGCCCCCACATTGTCTTTAAAATGCTGTAACCAGTTTAGGTACAAATTAGCATTTATAAATCCGGAATCGGAAACCATTCCAATGCAACCAGCCGGTCCATCGTCCATTAGTTCTCCCTTCAGTCGTTTACGTGGGAAAATGAATGCAGGTGGTACATAATGTCCTGTTGCACTGACACAACAAACCGCTGTTATGGTCTGCCCACGTTCTCCGGAGACTATCTTGTTGACATTTTTTTTCCCTTTCAAAGAAATAACCCGGGGAGTCTTCTTGGGTACAGTACTAATTCCGGTTTCATCCATATTGTACATTCTCCCAGCAAGGAATTTATGTTTTTCCATGCACTCTTGCAAGTTTGCGTAAAACCGCCGAACTTGGACAACGTTAAACCCAATAGCTCTCGCAATACTTGTGGGAGTAGTCTGTCTTAAAGCTAAAATAGGGTTTCGTTTTAGAAATCCATACACCCAATCTTTGCCAGCCATTTTTGTAATGTTGTCAAATCTGTTCTCGATCTTGTTGATTTCAGCATACTCGTAAACAATTTTTCTCAGTGTCTGCATAGTCAGGCCGTAGAACATTTCGTCAGTTTTTTTACAATAATCTACGATTTCTGCCTGAAAACAAATTAATAATTATTAGATCAATAGTTTCACAAAAAAATGACACCTGCACGATAAATTGAGTATCTATTTATCCAAAAATCTACCTCTTTATCTGGTGTAAATGTCGGACGATATCTCCCCATTGAAGTTGCTATTAATTTTAGTTTTAGGCGTTTACGCAGAGTGGCTTCACTGATCCCAACAATATCTGAAGCAGCCCGCTGACTCTTCCCCTCTTTCATAAGCCTTTTTGCAGTTTCAATCTGCTCTTGAGTGCAAACTGACCTCTCCGGGTGCTTTCTCACGTACACACGCGGCATATTTCACTGTAAAAAAATAACGAGAGTTGAAATATTATGCTATAAAATCAATTTTATCTATCGGGGTAAGTGTTCGCACTCGTCCAACTGCGAACGCTTACCCCAGCACACTTACCCCATCACACCAAAATTCAATAAACTTTAAAAATCAGATTAGTGGTTATCTTTATTAGAATTATCACTTTGCACCCGTCTAACTAACAATATTTCACTAAACATTATCATAGACCACGTCGCTCTGACACAGCTGGTTACACAATAGCACACATCGGTAACGGAGATGAAAAATTTAAGAAAAGCACGAAAAAAAGTAATTTACCTACCAGTTTTTATTGACAAATCAGCATCCACTGTACACATGTCCTGCTTCGGCGCGATCCAGAACACTACTGAATTAAGGAACGCGCGGGCGCTTAACAGGTACAATCTTGTCGGAAACATCACTGCGAACACTTACACTCCGCGTACGGTTACCCCACGTGACTCTATTTAAAACCTTTATGGTAAATATTGTTTTGGATTGAGAGCTATTTTCTTCCTCACTTGATTAACGGGTTCTTAGGTTAATTAATTTTCCCACCAATGTAATTTAATTTACCTAATTCTTAATTTTATTTAAACGTAAACCACGTTATAATGACTATCGATATTTTTAAAATGTGAACGAAACTAAGCAATCATTAATAATTTATTGAATTCATTGAGAAAAATTCGTACAACTCTAAAGAGTGTAAAAATGATAGACGCCATTTCGAGACATATTTTAATGCTTTGATTGATGTAGGTCAACATTGTTTTGTTTCAATACGAGAAAGTTGATTGAGTACCTACTTACATTAATAATTATTATAACATCCCACGAAATTACTAATAAATAGGAACTTGTCGGATTAGCGAATTTAAATACGGATTTCATTGTGTTTGATTTCAAGTTCCTACTCTGTTTGGTCGCAACGATAATAATGTCATTGAATTAATTTATATCATGCTTATTGTATAAAATGAGGACGAGCGTTTGAGTAGGTCCGGTCTGTTGATACTGGCGATATAATGTATAATATTATGTCCAGTTTATTAGCCGAATTGGAAAAGATAATTATTGTTTTCCAGGTTTATCGTGATTGATTTTTTTGGTTTTATGCCGAATCGCTTCTTTAGTGAACGTTTCGGACAGCATTACAGAGATCATCATCAAGGTAAATCTGTAATTGACGATTAACAATGTAATGCTGTCCAAAACGTTGGCTAAAAAGGGAGGTAGCGCAATACAGTATAATACCCCAAAAATAAATCACTATAATAGTCGAAAAATCTCAAATCATATTTGTTTAAAAAGGTGTTAAACTTATTTTTTGCTTTATTTTTTACCTCTGTTTTTTTCGTCTTTATTATAATATTTTAAAACTTCTTTAACATAATAATCATTTCACGACAATACTATAATAAAAAACACGCGAACACCCCAGTATAGGTTCTCCTTGTGAGTTTTTCACGAAACACTGTATACTTACAGTAGATAAACGTCATTTTTGCGAAGTAAATTTGTTTGTGTGTTCCTTGCCGGTCAATCCGTATTGGATATTACCATTTTACTCCGCCAGAGTTCGCATGAGCGTTACCATCTGTCAAATCGGAATAATCAATTTTTTTTTTTTTTAAAGAAAGACAACAATTCCCGGGTTACGAATAACCTGACAACATTTGAAAATCTCCTACTACCACCACAGTAAGCGGAAAATGTTGCTTGTGTTGTGATGGAGGACTTAGCCAGCCGAGGAATTGAACACACTACGCCTGGGTGAGAACCAAGCGCGATGTCAACTCGGCCACCGACCGGTATATTACGCGAGTTCTACTGTTCACAGTACTACTACTAGGCATATATTCTCCTATTTAGGATGTCTGCTATTATTACTAATATCTACATCATTAGTAAGGATTAAGCACAATCATTTTCATCAAAGAATAAATTATCAAGCATTTTAAGGACATACGTAATAAGTACACTAACTATGTATAGTTTAATGTTTAGTACCTTATAACTTGTTGTAAAATGTACTATGAATGTCTAAATAATAAAGTAGAGAACCTCTTTTATCATTATATAATTATCTATTTTATCTATTTATCATTATCATTGAGTAATATTATATAATATTAGAAAATTATAATATACACCATCTGCATAAAAGAAATGTTGTTTCTATTATAATTCAATTTTATTGTAAAATAATTTAAAATACCCAATTAATGATTTGAAGCTGGACAATAGATCTGTAGTTTGACCTCTATTATTTACAAAATATTGATCGGATTTATCTCAAATTTCTTTGATTTTATAATGCATGTAACATCTCCGTGCTTTCATTCACTTGTATCTTCAATTATTATCATTATTTTGGACATCACAACACACAGTGTGAAGTTCCAAGAAAAAGCTCACATCCAATTTTTGCCAGAATATTTTTTTGTTATATACAACGAAATTTTTTATTTGCGTTGAAAACGTTGCCTTCGACTACTATTTCATGAGATGATTTCAGCTAATATAAACGATAAACTTTGTTCAATGAAAAGTTGGTAAAAGCACGTAACATTATTATGACGTTAGTAACAGCTTAAAGTCACTTCTGATTAAACACCTGCTTCTAGTGATTTTACATTGTTAAATGACTTTTTTCAGAAAAAGAACTCTTTGCGGTTTGATAATATTTACGAAATCAAAACAACCTCGCTAAAAATCAAATTGATCGCATGGCACCATTTTAAATACATGGTCAGTAACTATTATTAGTATTAGTTATTGACTATATAACTAATATTAGTTATTGACTCCAGAAATTCTTTCACATCATTTATATTTCTTCAGTTACGCTGGTGCAACAGAGTCATAAAAAAAGGCCACGGAAAACTAGCACCAAATCATTTTCAAAAAATTCAATGAACATATTAACTCAGTTTCCGATGGCCAAGGTAGATGTTCCAAAGTGGCGAATAGAGGTATATAATAAGAATCTGTTTTCCCAATCTATGACTCTTCTACATTCATATTTGTACATGCATTAAATTACGGTAGCATGAGATGTTTTTCAACTAGTAACTTTCCATTTTTTTCAGATCACATTAAGACCCGCTTTCCTAAAAAAATAATGACTATTCCTTGAGTTCCTTTCTCAACGTAACTCGTAACATCGCCTAATTAGGAGGCGATATAGATCCTCTGGCTATGCACAATACAGCCAGAGGAGCTTTTAATGTATGTGAAGTTTCAGATATGTCTTAGCTATAATACATTGAAAAAACTATCGAATTTATATAACCGTTATCGTCTTTCACTCTAGTCTTTGTAAATTAACATTCCCACTCTGGGTTCCTAGTTTAACTTCCTAGATTTCAATCAGATTATGTACTACACTTATTAGATGCATACTGTATAGATGATTTGTGGAATGTGAATGTTTTTCTATGTTAAAATATCACGTAAAGTTACGCATTTCCGCTACTGATTGTTAAATAACCGACCAGCAACTGGACAACACCGCATGCCTAATATGCACAAACCTTACTCAAACAGATGTAGACTTTAATAATGCTCTGATTATATCACAATATTCTAATTGTACTAGGTATGTGATGTTTTGGACATCCACAAAAATAAACGATGAATAATAAAATAACGTGCTCTAAAAAATTTTTGTTTAAACAACGACGGAAGATTTATTGACAGACAGGCCTTGAGTAAACAGATTCCCACGGGAAAGGAGAGACCGGAGGACAGTCGAGTTTGGAACTTGGGTGGATTGACAGCCCCGAGAAAGGGATACAAATCAGAAGTGTTGTTTGAAATTGCAGTTAATTATTGAATTCAAATGGTATTAGAGAATATTGCGGAATATTGAATTAAAGTGAAAGATTATTGATCCGGTGTTTGTGTGAAGTGAAAGTGATTCGACTCAGTGAGAAAACAATTAATAATAATGACAATAAGGAACAATCGGATAATTTGTAGAGCGCCGTTTTGTAAAAACCCACCTCAGGGGCGCCCGGTGTTGTGCAATCGCGATTGTGTTATAAAGTTGTGTTGATTTAAATGTGTAGTTCAAACTAAATTACTTGTCTTAAAAACATGAAAATAATAAAAATAATGATCGCGTTTTAAAACAAAGTGAACATATAAAGGCAGGAAGTGTTTAATCGGGCTAAGTTATTGATTTGGCGAGATGGCATTCTATCCACGGAGACCGAAACCCAGAGAATCAAATAGATTATTAACTGTGGGTTCGAATCCTAACAGATTAGGGAGGTACAATTTTATTTACAGGAATATTTAATTACCCTTTTATAAGCGTAGGGAGGAGGTCGAAAATTAAAGTGATTTAGCTATATAGTGTAACCAGGTAAGCTTCACGCTGAGAATGAGAGGTGCCTAACTGGGTGAGTTTTTTATATTATTTATTAAATTCCAGAGGACCCCCTTTAAAAGACGGATACAACTAAGTTTACGACACCTGCCGTCCAAATAATGTTATCATTAAAAGGAATACCCTAGACGGATTGTCAATCAGCTGTGAGTGAGAGACAGGCCAATGACTTTTCATATATAGGCCGAGAGGCGCGGAGTACAGTCAGTCAAAGGGGAAGTTTTGCTAGCGTAGGCCGTCCCAAATTGAAAGCGTTCGGATGCAACCAGACGGAACAAAATGAAAACTTTTCTTCTGTTATTTGACTTTTCTAATTTAATACTTTTCATCTATTGTTTGACTTTCTAAGTTACGAATTGGGATGCACGAAAACAAATCTAAAGTCGAAAGAGGGAGATGGTAATCTCCGAAATAAAACTACCAACCGAACAACTTTTCTCAACAGGTATCTTTCGAGAGGTAGGCAGCCTCTTTAAATTAAATGCAAAACATCAAACCAATTATCCGTTTATACCTTACCTGAGAGGATAGGTATTCAGTAGGAGTTACCCATACCTAATACACGAGGATGCTAGTAACCTCATAAAATAAATACTGGAACCAAATATTAAAATACAGACAGTCCTCATCCCAAATTTGGCATATCGAGTAGACCTTACATATATCTCACATGATAATTGGCTGAATGGGTAGGCACACAACCTATCGTTAATAAGCGGGCAAAATGTCGACAAGATCGTCGTGTGTTATATATGTATTGACCTAGAAAGGGATGTAAATCCCCGACGACGTGGGAGTTACAATGTTTTCTAGAGGTGGCTCGTAACTTAGGACCTTACGTGTCACACTTTCGCGACTAGATTCGTGACAAGGGATGTCATGGCTTTCCCCTTCTACACTCAGTAAAGTAGGTTATCCTGGAGGTGTTTGAGATTGGGGCAATTCTGAAATTGGTGATGAGACCTGGTTTTCTTTATTCTGGCGTGAAGGTTGCCGATTTGGAACAAGGGGAGACCCGGCCGGTTGTGATATCCAGACACGCAGATATCGATCGCCTTGCTCAAATTATCATCCATCAGTTTTGTTTGGTAAGAGGAGGAGTCAATCTTAGCTTGAAAAAAATTCATTTCCTTTCCTCTCCTTCCCCTCCCAAAAAATATACATGGATGGCGCCGACAACTAACACCATAAACTTATCGTATGTATATCACATATATAAAATCTAACACTTTATTATATTCACATTACCCTACGATAGGTAGAATCGAGTAGCTAGTGGGGGGAGAGCAGGCGACTTAGAAGATAAGGTTTATGAAATGGTTTTAAAACACAGCAGTAATGAATTCAACTCACTCTATCTCAAAAGAACCAAGGGATACCACACATATATAGATAACTAGGTTTCTAAACCGAGAAACAAAAACCCAACACAACGTTCGGTGAAGCCTTTTTATACTGAACCGTCACGTGAAATGAGTACGTTCAAGGTCGTACGTCGCGTAGACAAACTAGGATGTACACACTTGAAGGGGTGTGTAATAAAGAAAAGACGGCAGGGAGGACCTTCCTACCCCGGATATATATATAACCAAAGCCTTATGGAAAAGTTACCTACGGGACTTAAGGAAAATGTATCGTAGAAAGAAGAGAAGGAAAAGTTTGAAGTAGAAAGGGCAGATCATTACAGGTACCACTACCGGTTGTAACTTAGCTGTTAATTTCACTTGTGACCTGCGGTGTATTAAACGTTCGAGCGCTAGTATCACTTGTGTTACCGCCAGGTAAGACTCTACGAGGGCACAATTGGAGCAGTACGTTCCTGACGCTGAATTTCCACGGCGCTGATAATGCACCCAACATTCCTAACACATCACAGGCGCCGTTTGGCTCAGGTCCGGCCCTGGTTGCCACAAGATGAGTGCGACCAATCCAAATTATTACGTATTGAATAATTACAGATTCAGCGTTACTCAATATGTATTATCGGATTTCATAGGACGTATAAGGATTAGTTCCGGTGAATGCACATTTGCAAACTGACAAGAACATCATTTTGTGATTTAATAACATACGAACATATATTATTAAGTTTTTATTAGAACAACTTTTCTTTAACTTTTGAAGGTTATCCCTATTGGTTATATTACTGCAGAAAAAGATAATACTAATAAATCCAAACGAAACATGAAACAGAACAAGACACAGAAAAAAATGTTACCTATATGAATAAAACAAATTGATGTGTTTATCCGAGTCACTTTAGGTTACACAACAATTCTTTAGAACTTTTTGACTATTCAAAAAGATAGCTGCCAAAAATATGGGAAAAAATAGTTGCAATTTAATATTGTTAGTTCTAAATTTGAAATATTAGATCGACAAATATGACGTATAAAAACGTTGTCCCGGTAAGACAAAGATTCTATGTTCGATTCCCAATTGAGACTGTTATCATTTTATTTTCTGTTTTATTTTGTTCTATGTTTGGTTAATAATCATTCTTATTATCTTTGTATTCAATGATACATACAATTTAATCTTACGTAATAATGGTGAGGCTCTAAAACTAGGGGGGGCGCACCGGTTTCCAAATTTTATTGAAATCACCCTGGTAAAATCCATTCCCTTTTCCATAGGTGTGGTGAAAGTATCTATTGCATAAAAAAATATGTTCCTGAAATTTGATTTTGAAAGAGGATGTATTGTAATATAGTCCTGCTTTTGTTTAATAAATAAAACAAAATCAATCTGAAAATAAGCAGTGCCACACCACCACTTGGGAATTCGCTTAGGATGTGACCTACAGTTTTTTTTTTTTTTTTTTTAATTCGTCAAGTAAGGCCGCATGAAATGGAAACACCGGCCGCCGGTTGTGCACTCCTTGATCTAGACTGTAAACCAAAAATATACATGTACCTACATAAATAAAAGTAGGTACTTTTACTTCCTCACTGCATCTGTAGAAACGACGGGAGAGCATGTTTACACTTATCTTTAACATTCTCCTCTGATATTTAACATCGCTGTTATGTCGTTTTCTCTGTATACATGATCCAGGTAGTTGTCATGTTTTTTTTGTTGCTAAATATAATAGATATACCGTTAATAGGTCCGTTTTAACTTAACCCTCTTTGTCATAAACAAAACATAATATGATTGTAAGAGATATACATTAGAGCTTTCATAAGCAGGAATAAAGTTCCACTGAAGGGTAAAATAAATATTTTCAGATCATTTCCAAGATGTACGTTGCAAGATAACATAGATTTTAATCTTTGGTAATGTAGTTCTTTTGCCTTTTCCTCTAAAATCTTTAATTTATTCAGATGAATTAATCGTAAATTGAATTCCATCCGTGTTTGATTTAGCTCAGTTGTAATCTAAAAGTCAATCCTTTATCCTTGATAATATTGTGTAATTTAACAAATTTGATTATCAGTTTCCCTTGCGTGAACCAAACTGTGCATGTATTGTTAAATTGATCGACATGCAAAAAAGTACAAAAAAATCAAATAATGGATGGTCGTCGTAGTTTTGAACATTTTACAGCATTTTCGGAGAATTTTAGACTACAATCGCAATCTCACAAATACTTCTGGATAACGAAATCTTCTATCGAGTCTGGACACGAACAAATCATAAATGTATTTAATATATTGTTACTTTGAAGCTTATTCTCTTTAAATGACGTACTGAAACCAAATTAATTAACGATATATTTTAAATGTTTGAAGCTCAAGAACGTCCTTCCAATAACTAAATAAACTAGTAGGTAAATAGATACCATATTTAACCGCACAAAAGAAAAATTATGTATTTTTTTACGATAATACTTGATATTTACGTGGCCCTCTCCTTTTCGCACCTTTTCATGCCATATTTATTTTGTAAATAAAGTTGCGAAATTTTAACATTACACCTTCGTTGTGACGTCTTCTGTTGCTAAATAAAACAAGTCAATTCCTTCGTAATAACCGTACAAAAGACCTTGCGAATTCATTATGATGATTCTATATTTAGCAAAGTGCACTCTCTGTAGGTATGTTAACACGTCTTTTTTATTATTTTGAGTTATGCGTTGAATGTCCAGGCATTACAAATAATTACCTCTTTAAGATTCTTGCAATGTAATATTTAGAATACTAACGATGCTGCTATATTCATCTATGTATTATCATCAATGGATTTCATCCATCATGAATAATATAAAACTATCAAGCCTTAATGGTTATAATAGTATGTCCTTAATATAAATTAAAAGTGGTGACGGCGTTAAATACTGATGACGTTTAAAATTTACCCAGCCAGGTTTTTGGTCTTTTAATTTTCTAGATCAGAAACATAGATTTTATGACGCTATTGGTGATTATTTTTGTGATTCACAAAAAAATTAGTAAGGTAATTGTGGTGAATGTATGTCTGTCAGTATGAAAGAGACAGGCATATCTGAGTGAGACAGCATGATCGAGACGAGATCGAGTCATGTCTGTTCTAACTCGTCCTCACTTCAATAGCAAACTCTTATATTGTCCATTGTATCAATACTTGTAGGTACCTGAATAAAACCAAATTGTAACGGAGTATCCACATTTTATTTTTACAAAGAAATCTGGATGATCGGCACGGAAGATCACCACAGTATTTACTGTAAAATTCTCATTTTAATTGTAGATGTAAATATAAGAAACATTATTTTTTTAGGAAAGCTCATGTGTTCAATATTTATTTGTTTGATGATTAGATAAGTTAGGCGGATCATCTCTGACCTTGTACTTTTAAATAAAATTATGAATAATTCCATTGACAACCCTGAAATTCTCGCCAAAATAAAATTTTAAGTACCGACTAGAAATACGAGGCAAAGTGCTACATTTTTCTGTGACAATTTTAAAACCAACTATGAAGCTCATACACCTATAAATAGACTACATCATTTTGGCAATAAATTTGGAAATATTGTAGACATGCTTAAAGATTCCGTATTAGTTATAAAACGAAATCTTTTTAATCATTTTACTGAGATGTATGAATTAACAATTCTGTAATGCATACACTTTTGTTTTTATATGTATATGTTCCTTAATACATATTTAGCTTTCCGTAATCCACACTATCAATTTGAATTTACCTTAATTTAATCAAAAATCATAATTTATTGTAAACTATGTAACACAACTGTATTACTTGTTAACTTCTTTTGTAAAAGCCCATTAGGGCGTAAATAAATAAATAAATAAGTCTGCTTCTCATCAGAAACCAACATATTCTCAAAACTTTGTGTTGAGAAATTGTACCTCGTTGAATAATTTTAATATCATATTAATTAAAAAAAATTGTTTGTTACATTAATCACGTAAGTAGTGTTCATTGCAATGCGTCATATTGTATCATGTTTATTTTTCCGAAGTTTACATTTTTACATTCGAATCAAAAATTTGCAACAAATATTTTCGGATTGTAATATGTCCCTACCCGCATTCAATATTTGCGCTATAATAATAATAATATAAAGTCAAGAAAGAACTAGACATCAGTTCCATTTCACCAGAGATTAATATTTTGTATGAATTTTTTCCGATTAAACGAGGCATGAAATCAGCGCAATGGAACACCCAAATCGATGGTCGGGAATGAGTGGGTGATATTCGATTATTTTATCCTAGATTAGGAAAACGGTTTGGAAACAACACTTAACTCTTTATAATCGACTGAATTTCGTAAGAAATAATTAAAAAATCAAACAAAAACTAAAAACATAGTTCGCAAGAACAAGCATGCTCCATCAGTTATTCGTTTTGAAATATATTATTGAGATGATGTCACTGTTTACTACAACTTTCTGAAAAATTTTCGGAAAAAGTGTGTTATCCTCTCTATCTACTGGGAAATGGATTACACTTCTGCCCTGTTGATGGACACTGCAATGCTTTCCGAAACGTTGGCTAAAAAAGGAGGCAACCCTTCATAGTACCCCAAAAACATATCACTACAACATATCGTTAGGTTAATTTTTTTTATTGTTTTCTAGCTCCTCAGGATAATTTGTACGGATTTTTGACAAACAGCTGTTAGCCGTAGATTCAATTTGTTCACTTTTCAGAATACCGCATATGATTTTATAGAATTGCCATATTTTATACCAAGCTTTACTTTCAAATATAGAAGTTAACGACAGAATAATTAAAATGTACGCCTCCATGAAACCTAAGGTTTTGACCGTGATATGAGAAAAATTTATGCATTTTATTTATTTGAAACGACAAAAAAGTGAGGTGGCAGTATTATTTATAATACATTTATCTGATAAAATATGCGTCTTTTTTGTTATCTGTAATTTTAAAACAGTGTTTAGACAAAAAAACGAAAGGTGACCCATTTTTGAAACTTTTTATGTTTGATTTAAAAAGTTTAGAAAATAAAAAATTATATGTTTATTTCTAATAATAAAATTTTAAGGCGTATTTCATCACCTTTTAAAACAATAAACATAAATTCTTCGACTTTCTGACCGCATTTTTAAGAAATGTAAGGGTCAATATGCCAGAGACCTGAAGGTCTAGGTTTTACACAAGCGAAACATTGAATTCTGCAAGTCTAAAAATAAAGCGAATAATAAAGGAAAACGGTTACACCCTCTCAATGCTATGCGGGTTCCCTTACAAGACATCGAACCATTCCGATTATTTTTTTCATCTAATGTATGGGCGCTGTCATGTCTGGGCTTTGTGAAAAATTATCACTAAGTTAATGAACTGTTCACAAATGGCTTTACAACTGTGTAAAGGCGCAACGAAAAATATATACAAACCTACCTGCATCGATTCACAAACTTTTCTATTTGTTTTCTTCATTACTGTGAAACCGTATTTTCCTGAAACACACACCTTCCTTTCTGAGAAATTATGCAGAAGATCCGATTTAAGATTACAATATAGTATCATGTAATTTCTCGCACTGTTATAATCAAAAACATATGACTGCTTGCGGTGACGTCACCACCACCTTTATGTTGTATAATAGAAATGTAATTATTTCGCGCATTGAAGTAATCGCAATATACTCTGGGCCGATCTGTGTGTACCTTGTACCTTGTGCGTCCAATTCGAACAATGTGCACATTATGAATTCGATTTTGATGAACTGTAGATAATTTTAGCAACGCGCGACGTCATATCTTTACGTTATTATCATTGATTGATCAAGATTGTAATGTCGATAATCAGTTACTTTTCAGAGTATTAGGAGCGTTAGTAATAGACCTGGAG
The DNA here is from genome assembly GCF_061612785.1 of Hesperophylax consimilis. Lineage (NCBI taxonomy): Eukaryota > Metazoa > Arthropoda > Insecta > Trichoptera > Limnephilidae > Hesperophylax > Hesperophylax consimilis. The sequence goes on along the minus strand of NC_142841.1, from coordinate 19,271,249 downwards.
GTGACCAATTCAAACCCCGGAGAAATGGTAATGTTGAAGTTAAATAACATTAATATATTACGCTTTAAAAAAAATCTTCCTTAATATATTAAAATTTCCATGTTTGTGAATTAAATTAAATGCATGATTTATTTATTTTTCTGGAAAAAAAAATATTTTGTGGTTATTTACATTCATATGCAAGGAAATATAAAGAATTTGATTTTTTTTGTAATTTTTTAATGATATTTGATAAAAAAAAAATGTTGCAGATTTTCAACACCATGTATTTAATAAAAATTAATATGAATAATTTACGTATGAAAAAAAAATAAAAAACCTAAAAACATTTCTCAAAACTAATAAGTGTACCGGATGAATACGAGTTATTACATATAAGTATTGTATTATTGTATCTACTTACCTAAGAAAATCAAAATAATAACAGCAAAACAAAACTGTAATTCTAACCTCCAACCAATTTTCGAGAATCTTCACTTTGTTAAAGAAAAAGTGACATTTGACATTCGCGAAAGAAAAAAAAGGTGATGCCACTCGATAAAATATATTACCGTGAACTTGATAATTTTAAAACGGCATGCATTAAGTATACACCAAAGAGTTAAAGGTGGTTTGAACGGTATGTTGCCGTTTTGCAACAGTATGCATTTAAGGGTTAAATGCACAATCTCACAATTTGTTAGGCGGGTTTGGGTACCGCCACAATGGGAACCATTTATTGGATAACCAACACCACTGCCATAGGTCACACCAAGTGGTTCGCTACGTTTGTTGGCTTAGCAGGGGTGCCCGGGTTCATCGGGTGAGGTGTGTTTAGAATGCTCCTACCCACCAGCTACGTGGCTTGCCGGATCGGGAGAGGTTGAATTGGGGAGACCCTTCGACCCCTCCAACTGATTTTTCTTGACCTAACGCCTTTCATTGCAGCAGAAAGGATACATCATACGTCTGTCTCTCTTGAGCACATTGATCTCTAGATTCCTACCCATCCCTCATACCTTTTTCATTCTAGGAAACTTCCTTTCCTTCTTTTCGGAGGGAATTTTTTTTCCTCAGTGCCTCTTGTGTGGAGTTAATGTAAAAAGAATGTGAGTACTCATCAATCAATCAATCAGGGAGTACTCTTATTTCTTTAATATATGATTTTTTTGTTAATTGTCTATTGGCAAAGTTGGAATAAAATACTTTGCAAAATTTTCGTTAAAAACATCGCTTTTAACTGCTCGGAGCCAGGGGACTGTAGCATCCATGTAGTATGTTGTGAGGGATAAAGGATTAAGGATCACTGGTACAATGGGAGGTGTGAGAACCGGATGAAAATCTTCAATGCGTTTAATTGATTGATCAAGTGCCACAAGCTCTTATCAAACACCTTTGTATGGGTCTCTCCATGAAGTACAAGAAATTAAAGAGTGGTTGGAAGAACCTGGTTCGTAGGGCAAGTATTGGCGTTTAATTTATTTATATATTTAATTACGAAACGACAACATAATAAAAGTTTTCCCAAAAAGCCTACGCTACTGCCACATAAAGATTATGAGATTTCCAACACCACTTACTGATATTGATCTCAACCGATTTAAATTCAGTAAAAACACAAACATGTTTGTGAAAATATTTACTCTAACCTACATACTACTTGTAAACTACCTTCGTATTGTATTTGCACAGGCCATTATACGCCTCCGAGAAAACTGATTGCATAACGGCTTAGTAATTTTGCATACGAATCGCGTCCCACATCAGTCGAAAGCTTTTGAGGACGGAGCCCGTCCCTCATAATATGAAATGGAATGTGTATTTTTTGTTCAAAATTTAAACTGCACGCGAGTTAAGCAAGCGATACTCACTGAATAATTAAATAATTAACAATTATTATTGTAATCATTTTTCGGGTTTTTGTGTTGTTGTATTGTGCTTGCTTCTTCTGCGACGGCATGTCCATCATCAGGGAAGATTTCTTAATTGGAGGTGCCATAATACCAATCGTTCCGGGCACTAAAATATTGCCAAGTGTTAACGTAAAGAAACATTACATTAATAACTGATGAAAAAAACTTGGTATCTTGTAATTAAGTAATTGAAAAATTTATTGCTTGGTGTTTCTTTTCCAAATTATCAGTTTAAAGGTAGTAATAGAGTATTATCGCAAAATTTAACCATCCACGCCGGTAAATCATAATTACCTTTAATGCGAATCCTTACTTAACAATAATTCATGGCACTTATAAACGTTACGGTGCCGAAACGCCGCCAGCTAGAACTCTCGTGAGAAAAGATCAACAAAAAATAAACGCAAAGATACAAGCGTTCTCATCCACCTGTTGATTTGAGAGAAAATCTGTAATCATGATTGCCGATTCTCGTGTTCATTTTGAACATGCAACGGGTCGGAGACTGCGAACATATTCCCACGTTTAAAAGATTTAGTAGCTATCGCATTTATTTACTGAGCGTGTTCCGTGCCAGGGCGGTTTTGGCTTGCGGCACTGAAGTTGCGGGTTCGAAATTCGCCGAAGAGCAATGAGAAATTAAAAATAATTTGTAAATTAACTTGTGGCGTCATTTTATTTAAATGAGAAAAAACAATTTTGTTTACAACACTATTTAATAAAAATGATTTCAAAACTAATGATTTCTTCATCAGGATACAAAATTGAACTGAAAATTATTTCGAAAGAAAATAAACAAACAAAAAATATTTCTATAAATAAAAATACTGCTAAAAGATTTTAGTTATTTTAACTAACTAAACACAAACAATAAATAAACATAACTTAAACAGATTAGCGTACGATTAGTTAAACTTCGCTGATTGAATATGATCAGATGCTCCTAATATCTTTACTGTAAATTGGTTTACATACTCTGAACTCTTATTTCTGATTATCCAACGATTGGAGTGATTCTGGAACATGTATTCTCACTTACAGAATTAATTGTAAAACTGTGTAATGTTTATCACGATAAGAACTAAGTGGAATCCGTCTGGCGCTTTATGAACTCGTTAAAAAAACCAGTATAAGAGGGATTTAATCGGGACGTAAAGTTATAAAAAATAAAGCGTTGTGGTGCTGGAATGCATCTGAAATGTTAGTTATATCTATGCTTAAGTAGTCTCTTAAAATGTTATTTTTTTATTAAAAAGGTTTCAATCAATAAATTACCGCAAAATATAAAAAAAAACAGTAAGCATATTAAAGGTTTTTTTAAAATATATTTTTGTTGTTGCCATTTAAATTTGTCAGTTTTATTTTGTTTGCGCTTTCTGTGTTTTAATTACAAAAGATATACATTAAACTCAAAAGCAAGCATAGCGAAAACAGTATCTAGTTTCTTGTAAGCTGTAATAAAATGGATTATTAAAGTTCTTCTTTGCTCAATTTTTGAATTATTAACTGTTTTTCAAATTAAATACCTGAAAGCCATTTGGGAAGCATTTATAATAATTTTAAATAGTTTGTATTTAATGTTACTTAAGTTTTCTTATTACTAGTTGAAGCCCGCCACGCGTTGCTGTGGTTCAATCTATCTGTACAGATAGAAAAATAATAGTGCATGGTGCTTTTATATCCAAAAGATGGCACTGTTTAAATAAAAACATGTTTATCGAACAGATTACGCTGTTTAAAAAAATATGTTTTTACGTGTCACAATTGACATCTATTTTATTTAGGTATATAAAAACATACGCGTATTTGAATGCAGCGTTATTTCAAAAAAACAAATCAATTGGTTAGGAACTTTCGGAGATTTAAGATTTTGAAGAAACGAACATTTTTATTTATAAAGATGAAATTATGAATTTTATCACGAGATTAGACATCTATTTAAGATGATAATTTCTACGTATAACGCGTATTGACAATAGTCACGAATATTATTTTTATTGGCTAAAATATGGCCTTATCGTGTCAAAACATTTGTATTTTCAAATACAGTATGTTAATAGTTATAAAGAAAGAAATAAACTGGTTTGTATATTCCATTATCTTCACTTGCACAAAAGTCGTGTCGACTAGCTCATTAACAACATTAGCACCTCTAACGGATACATCACTATTCGTGATCAATCAATCGCCGTGAATAAAATAATATATTGTTTCCTTAAAAAAGATTCATCAATGACATTAATCTGAATAGTATAATGTAATTATCTTAAAGTAAAGACGACAGATAAAACCTCACAATGTATGTGGGCGTGGCCTATTTTACAATATCGCTCGCCATACACTCCCGTACGATCGTTACAGACGAGTAAGATTATACATATATTACGTGTAGGCGTGGCCTAGATTACATCACTTGATCTGCTAGCCGAGCGATAAATGAAAATATTTATTTAAATTATTAAAATAATCTAGGGCAGGAAAGAGAGTCAGGTATTATAATCTACTAACAGCTGAGTTAATTTTTTTCATATAAAGGTGTCTAGTTGAAGGACTAACTGAAGAAAAAAATTTTAAATATTGCTAATTCCAGAAAAATCATTGAGTACGTGATATTATTATATCTTTTGAATAAAAAATCTTTATTCTTGCAGAGTCGTGAACCCGCGACTAGAACGGGCCAAGGATAGCTCTGCCATGCATTTCAACAACAAAAAACACGATAAATAAAATATGTATTCTTTGCAAATAAATTTAACTTTAAAATTTTGTAGAATTCGACTAACGATAAAACACCGCCATCGCTTTGGGTTTGTTGGTCGAACGAATTATCAAAGATCACCTCCGGAAGTTTCTGAAAACTTATGACGCCTTCTTGTTTGTTGATTTTGTAGTCTTAAACATACAATAAATCTGAAAGAGGTACTCTTACAGATTAGACAGCAAAACGCGGTTGCTGAAGAGTAGGTACTTTTACATAATATACAGTAAAACACGGTAGCTGAAGAGTAGGTCTAAAACATTATTTTGGTGACAAACTTCAAGTGAAAAATAAAATTGCTGCCAGTTAAAATTCCTCAACATGACGTATTGTTTTTAAGAGTTTTTGCTTACGTAAGTAAGTAAAGTATTAGTAGATTCGGTGTGTGGAGATTATACGCGATAAACTTACTTTAGTAATATTTTTGCTATCATAACTTTACATAGTGCGTTATGTAATGTCTGGGAATGGTATGCAGAAAGCCTTTTTGGAGAGGAGAAACTCGGCCTTGAAGTTAGAGACTCATGCTGAAGGAAGAATAAAAAAGTAGGTAATAAGGATTTGTAAAACTACTTGTTGCCGTGCGGAAAGCTTCAACCGAGCACAGGTATTCATGTACATTGGAAGATGTTTTGGTACGTATACATTTGCAAACCAAAACGCGAAACGAGCCACGAATTACGGGAAAGGAACGAAGCAACTGCAAGCGGCGTTTCGCGCCATTTGCGGTTGCTTCATTCCTTTCCCATAAGTTGAGATTCAATTCAGCAGTTCGGCTCGCGTATGTACACGTAGCGTAAGTCGAAGTGTGTGCCTTATCTTCCAATTGTGCATCGGTACAGGAGGGATAAGTGACGCCAGTTATATGTTTTTTTTTTAAATTTAATATTATTTTTTATATTCGTTCAGTGGTTATTTACAAATCCTGTGCGCTACCCAATCACTAGACAATATCTGTTCTGAGCCGGGTAGTGTACGTGTGTTTTTAATATTGATATCTACCGGTAAAGTTTAGCGACGATTATATACCTCAAATCTATGATCTTAAAATTGCGATCCACCTTGTCAAATAGAGGAATACATCAGACTGATTGGCAGTGTGCAATGTTTGCTTGGGGCATTTAGGAAGTCCGGATCAGAGATAACCGCAAAAGCCCTGACTAATAAATGTGTTTTAAATTTTACACATCTGATAAAAACCGTTTTATGACACATTTTTGTAACAAGCTCGTAAATTATTCAGAATCAAGTGATAACTCTCAAGGAAGAAACTATGATTTTAATAGTAGGCAGTATTGTCCACCTTCACATGTCGTTGATGCACTTTTTAGGAAAAGTGCTTCTTTTTCAAAAGCTTACATGAACTGAATTATCCAATCGTAATACGAAAAAAATCAGTAAAATTAACATTTTATAATTTATATTAATCGATACTTCTAGAAGAACGTATGTATAATTTAACAATCGTATTACCATTATGCTTAAGTTTTTTAAGCATTGTTTAGAAATTAGTTGACCAGACCTCTATAACAAGGTCAAAGATCTTTTGCAATGTCGAATGTGACAGTAATCCATGATTGTTACGATTTAACTAAAATATATGTATTTATATTTTTAACTCGATGTTTTCATGAACTTGCATTTTCGAGCAATAGAAAGGTCTTCATTACACCTGTGAGAAAATTCTACGATATTCCTATGCATCTACTGAAACAATTTGGAACGCTCGAGAATCTAGACCTTGGAAAAATGCTTGCACGTCTACCTTTAATAACGTAAAGTTATTATGTTTTGTATATTTATTGTAAATTAAATTAAATGCATACGTGTACTTCTGGTCGCAACTCTAATATTGTCGTAAAATCGAAAAAAGAAAGTTTTATCAACATGAGCATTACTTGAGTGTAACTAAATTATTCATAGGTAATTTAGTTAGCCAATTATGTGATAGTTATTAGTGTAATAATTGTATAAAAATAATAAAAATCAAATTTTATAAGAACGTAGTAATTAAAGACATTTGAGGGCAAAAATTACGACGATTTTTTTTTTGGAAAATTACGACGGCCCTTTTGTGTTATTTCACAATTTACTCATTTAAAAATAATACGTAATATACTTGCGGTACGTTCCAGAGTAGAAGATAATCTCAGTATCGCTATGGTGTAAGACCACCATTCAGAATTGAAACGTTACTTGGACTGTCATTGGCCGTGTTTAGTGGCTAGATCTGAATAGCAGGGTACTTTCCGACCTTGCTCTTCTCATCTCCTTCGCCTCCCCACTACTTTCAGCCTCACAAGATACCCCAATTGGGGATGCCATGGACTCGCTGGCTCTAGACGGCTTAGAGCACTTGGGACTCTTGTAGTGTTTCACAAAAAAAAAACTTAATCTGTTTGGCAATGCTATCATTAAGATTTCGATGTTTATGCATGTGAACAGTTATTTCCATTCTTTCAGACTTCACTTTACTTAGATTTATTTAAATAAAATATATAATAATAATATATGATTTTAAAAAATCTGAATTATGTGAAGTCTAAAAGAATTTAAATTACTGACTAACATGCGCGAACATCGAAATGTGAACAGTAATTTCAATTCTTTCAGACCCTCATTTTGCTTCGCAGTTTTGACATAAATATTATTGTATATATAATATTTATGAAAACTGCTAAAAAGTTTTCCATGACCAAGAATATTATAATATGCAGACCAAAATTTTTATGTTTTTAAAATATTTTTTTTTTTGCCAAAAGTTAACGTGACTTATTTGAAATAATTACTTTCAAACTAGTTTTTCCTCTGTACGTGAAAATATGAACATGTTTTATTAATTCATTTTTTTCAACAAAACAGTGTTGTCACTTTAACGGGTGGTTTATTGAAAGTAAAAGCAATGGATCAAGGAACCGTACAAGAAGGTTATAATAATGATTGTGGAAATTGGAAATAACGTTATTAGTCAAATAATTGTATATAACAGGAAAGTAAGTGTAAAAATATTTATTTTTACAAAAATACATATTAAAGTAAGCTATATAGCATTTTAGATTCGTTTTGATTCATATATTAGCTATTAAAATAAACTTTTTTCGGTTCATGAATCAGATGGCAATTCTATAATCCAAATCTTTGACATTTTTTCTACCAAAAATTAAAAAAATCAATTCGAAATTTTTAGCTACGCGTTTTTTTATTATTTAAGGAATTGTTAATAATTTTAAGAGTTAAGAGTTTATTATACATAATTACAAGTTTTTATCGTGATGCTAAGGTAAAGATAAAAATAATGCCATAACGAAGGGTATTTAACTCTTGTTACCCTTTCAAAAAGCTAGTTCCTTGTTAATATAATTGGTGATGATGATTTTGTGACAGATTTTGACGGTCTTAACAAACATTTTAATAATGCACAGAGAAAACTTACTGATATAAAATATTGCTAATTTATTAAAAATCTAGTGAAATTTTTGGCATTCCTCTTCAAAACGGGACAGACTTCAACAAATTAATTGAGAGGTTTCTTAGCAACACTTTCGGTAAAACAAGTGCACAACACACTTGTTCCGATATATTCTGAATGGATTAATATTTTACTAGGAAATAGATTGCAATCACGTATTTAGCACGATTTCAATAAATCTGCCATTCTCATTTTCCTCCGTGTGCAGAAATTGTACAGAAAATTGCAATATTTAGAGTCCTTGTTCTACCAGTATTTCAATGGAAGATGCTCCGAGGAGTCATAGATCCCTTTGACATCGGCGCATAGCCGGGAAACACGCCAAACACCCGCCCAAAATTTGTACATGGTTGACTGAGGGAAAACATTTTCCTGGAGGCTTCCTGTGTGGAGTTAAAGTAAAAAAAAATAATAATTTTGAAAAATGCTCAGTGATATTTTATTTTAATTTTCGTTTGAGAGTCGTTAAATAACGTGTTTAACCAAAAAATCATACTATAATCACTATATTCAAACAGATTCATGTTTAAAGCTACTTATTAAGCATCATCGAGAAGACAACATCAATGCGTCATGACAATATTTATTCTTCGAAACATCTCCACAAAGTTGATTAATGCTAAATTCAATGTTCCCAACAAGCCTTCCATTGACCTACTCGATATGACCTTAGGTGGTCAACTCAGACAAGAAGGCTCCATTGAACTCAGAGTTAACTTGTTAACTAGCCTCTAAGAAGCAGGGAGTAGGTACTGTACACTGTACAGAGAACCGCAGATAAGACACGTTACAGAGTTTGTTCACTCATTACAATTCTTGAGTTCGTCGTACTGTTGAGTTTTGTAATCACATCCAGTCCAGAGCTTTTCTCTACATACTTGAAAAAACCTTCAACTCGGTACCAAAACGGACAATTCGACTGAAGGATTACCATGTCTTAAAAAACAATAAAACCAAAAAAATATCTGGCGACAGACGGGAATACTTGTCTGTTTTAGATATTATATTTCAGTCAAAGTTACACTGAAAAACTAGCATCATTTATCCCATTCTCATCAATATATACATGGTTAGAGATGCGCAAACGCGTGCTTAGCACCCGGACGTGCATGAATATTGTTTAAAAGATTGGCTCTGGTTTGACCTGCCATTAAAAAAAAATATATATTTCATTCTTCTCGTTAGCACCAACAATAGAAAAAATGTTGCAAAATTATTTTTTTATGTGCTTACATGAAATTTTAGCAGTATTATAAAATGTTGACTCTTTAAACATTTGTTGTACTGTGTGAAAGGCTTAGAAGGCTTTCCTAACAACTAGCAGGTGATTGAAACAAATCTGATTATTCGCAAGGCCCTGGTAGTGATTGTAAGGCATGGTACCGTACGTGTTTTTTAATCACATCCACTGTACACTTGGGTAGCTTTAACAGGTTTTGATGTCTATTTGCATAACCTGTTAAAGGACTACGTAGGTACAACGTATATCCATAACAAATATTTATACGCAAGTAGGTAGGCATGTATAACATATAAACACGATCGTCTTCATTTCAAGTATAAGTTACATATTCGATTCATCTTTTGCAAGTGCCAAGGAAAAGTTGTTTACCGATGATAAATAATTTATTGTTGAAAATTATCAGTTTGAGAGGTCAACAGAGGGCCAATGCACTCTTTTGAACCAAAAATAAATAAATAACAAAATTAAACAAAAAAACTGTCATTTTCGTTCTAATAGGTTCTATTAAATTATTATTAATATATATTATAAATTATTCGTGGGATTGCACCACCCTCCCCGAGATCTGGAATAAACAAGAAAAAAAAATTTAACTGATATCTACAACTCAGGAATATTTTCGCAATACTGTATTATAACATCATTTCCTAAAAAACCTTGCGAAATTAGAATATGTTCTGGGAATATTTTTTATTAGGTTTTTGCAATTAAAAAATGTTTTTTTCAAGATTTTCCAAGCTATTGATGATTTTCTCCGGAGGAATCCAGTGCTAGATTGTCGATATTGTATATTTTAATGATGAAGTTTAGTGATGACAGTATTATTATTCAAATCATTGTCGTTCCGAAGAACGAAACAGCAGTTTATGTATGTAATTAAACATTTATCAAAATGATTTATTGTAATACTTATTTATTTAAAATAATAACCCATTCAGATGAATATTTCAAAGATAATAAATACAGAAACATGATGCTGTATATTTCCCATTCACATCTCGTCACACAATATAACTGAATCAATAAACAGCGTTTTATTTCAACGTTCAATTTTCTGCAATAAATCTTCTAGTTCTGATAGCATTATTCGATAAACAGGGTGCTAAGAGACGTACCTGAGGTAGTTGACTGACTGACTTACTGATTCCTTGCATTATTTTTAAGTTAAAAATGCAAATGAAAGTTTGAATTCGGGTGATATTTTTGGGTGTTTTTTTTTAATTCTTTTTTTTTTACATTTTTATTCTTTCGCATGTCGTCACTCTGCCGAGTACCACCCAACCCCCCACTTTAACAAAAAATCTTAGAATATCTGAGGATTTAAAAAATATTGACAGAAATATAATCTACAATATTTTACTCTAAATAACCTTAGAAATCTCTGGTTATGTCAAGTTCATCTTTTAACACACTGTATAGGTCCATTAACTTTCAAATGGATATTTATATTGACAGATTAAATAGCACCGACTTCACGTGATAGGTGTAGTTACAAGTTATTTATGAAGAAATAAGTACATATTTTATTAATCCTCGTGGAATCTAGGGTTGTTTTGTTTAAAAAAAACCTTTGTGAAACGTTAGATACGTATTTTATTAAGCTAATGAATGACAGTATTTCAATGCGTCAATAGTTTCACATATTATATTGATAAATTATTGTTATTTCTTGCTGTAAATCAGATTTATTTTTAATAATTTATTATATGTATCAGAAGAAACAAAATACAAATCAGCGTTGGCAAACCCATGACGTACGTGGGGATAATGCAAATAACAAAGGCTCCTGTCTTACTTATAAACGCGGTGTAAATATTAAGCTGTAGGTCGGAATACTGAGAATATGGGCATAGGAAATAGGTAAACCGATCTTATAATCCATTTAACTATACCAATACTGTACCGGCGCGGCGCGTAAGAATTCAGTAAATACCTAAGACGGGTGTGTATAATCATGTTACCGGAATCATTTTCAGAAGAACCTATGCTTATGCATATTTTAGTATGCTTGTAATATTTCTAAGGATATGTTTAAAATTTTACGTAATTGTTATTTTTCAAAGCACTGTAATAAGCAAAGACTTGCTAGCGCATAAGGAAAATGCTAGGAGGAGTGTTTATTTTCCGGTGTTACAGCAAATCGTGCCAGTTTTGTGGCACGTGGAAAATAAGGCCACGAGTAAGGTTTTTCTCTTCAATATATGGAAAAAAAAGAAATGTTGTGGTCTGTAACGCCTCAAAAATACAACCCGGGGTATTTCCACAGGTTATCTAAGAAAAACATCATATTATATAAATAATGCGCATCGCGGTGCACGCGCATCTATCATAAAAAACGATTTTATATTTTTTATTCTTACAATGTTTATATAATTGTTTGTCACATTCGTCAAATTAATTCAAGTTAAACAGTTATAATAAATTATATATAATGCATAAAGCAGACAATCTGTTTGTCTGCAGTTTTAAGCAGAAAAATAATTGAAAGGTGAGTTCAGGCGTTTTTTCAGGCAATTTTTACAGCTTATTTCGATGGGAATTTTTGGGTCATTGTAACCATTTGATATCCAAAATTGTTTGATTAAAATAATATTTTCCATGTTTTTAAATTTCAATTATTATTCAATAAGATAAGGAAAATGCTAAAAGGTGTTGAAATGTTTCTTTTGTGGCGACATGGTTTCTTCCAGCTTTTCTTACTTGCGATAATCAATCATTTAACTTTTTAAATTTCGGAATTGTGTCTCTTTGTTTAGTGTGTAATTCCTGTTCAATAAACTCTAGAATTGGGATTTGTTTTGATTTTCAAAATTGAAACTCATTGTGTGAACGATTTAAAAAAAAACTATAAAGTAGGTACCAAAATGAATTTATAATTCTATATTTGAAATTCCTTTATTTTGTTAATTTTTGGCAGATGTTGTAATTTTTCAAATTTGGTTTTTTTTTTAAATACTTGCAATTTTACAAATCCTCCAATTACTTTGCAAGAATGAAGTATTTTTTTTTACATTTAGATACAAAAATGATTTAAGAAGCCCAATTAAATTAGTTTCCAGGAATATAAAAATACCAATGGTGATAAATATTAATTGTAAAATGATTGAAACACAGTGAAAATTCAACAAATTAAAAAAAATTATAATTTTATTGAAAGCGATGAAAAACTAACCTATAAACCAAACCTATTTTGCCTAGTTTTTGTTTCATTAAATGTTATGAAATGAAATTTCTCAAAATTAAAACATTCAACGCCCCAATATTTTTTTGAAATCAAGTACATTGTATATTTTCATATGGTAACCCCGTGGTTGCGTTCAAAGTGGGTGTTAATCACGACCGGGGGAGGCGGAGCTAGGCCGCCGGTCCTCAGGTCCGGAGGGGGCAGAGCTCTCTTGGTTCCCAGCTTTCGACAGGATAGGTCAGAATTCAAGATTTGCTTTGCAAAACAGTTTTGAAAGTGTTTGCGACCAAAAAATTAAGTACTAGTATATTTCGAGTCAGCATTTGCCGCTATTACCAGCCGGGTCCCACTGCTGCCACCTTGGAAGTCAACAGCATTGTCGCCCTATGGTATCTTTCCAATTTGATTCTGTTTGTTTCTGTCCTTGCTTTCTTCCAATAAATTTAACATAATTTTCCATTATTTTAAACGCCCACAAAGAGATTTAAGCTTTTCCTACACATAGATTCAAGTGCTGTAATATAGGTCTTCTTGAAGGCATTTTTGTAACACCATACCTAGATTATTTTATTTACAAGAAATCCCTTGTTCGATCAAACTATAGGAGGTGGCTGTTTTCCCTCTATTCAAACGAACTGAAAACACAAAACCCGCTTGAGCTAGCCTGGTAGTCGTGAATACTGTATACTTATAGCACACGGTTCGACCCCGTGGAAACGTATTATCTAACATTACTTTTCATGATTTTACATATTTTTTAAAGGTGTGTTGTATTGTCACTATGTTGAGTTATCCCGTCACCTTGTAAAATACATAGGTTAATGATCCTTTGTTAAAAAAAGGTTGTGTGTTCAGTACCTACACTGCTGTTATCTGGCGGTGATGTATTTTTGTGAAGTCACTTTAATTTCCATCATTACACACTAATAGGGTCATGAATGTAATGCCTGTGGTGCTCCATGCGTCACATAGATAATGCTACGCACCTAGGTGTAAATATGATTAAATATATATTTATTTTGGTAAATCCCACTATGTATTTCGATGTGAATTTACCCAATAATTAAATAAAATACCTTTTGTTCAATGGATTTACCATTTATTTTTTTTAAATTTGGTTTAGTGAATTGGAATGAACTTTTTAAAGATATTATCCATAAAAAATTGAAATGTGAAGGAAGAATAAATGTGTTTTTTAAATAAATACTATGCTCACTGTAAACACATTATATTATAACATTCGTGGAATAATGTAGAAACTAGATGTGCCTTTGAATGGAAGCAAACATATCCACCGACTTAATAATTTTTGGTTCTACCACGTCATGCACCATTTACCACGCGCTCTGTCTCACTTTAAAAGTAGATCTCCATCCCATTTGTAAGCATGGTGAAAAACAGTATTGCATTGGAAATTTAAGGCGCAATTGGCTAAATATTTGGATCATGAACACTACCATAAAATTGATTAATAACTATGTGTACACAATAGTGCTAGTAAAAACTGTGGCGCTATGTTAGATGTTTGGAATTATCAGCGCCTTTGCTTCATACCAAGTCGGCGCCGAGGGCGGACTGCTCCAATCTTGAACCTGCCCTGTATATTAGTTTACATACAAACCATGTCATATAAACTAGCTCAATACATGATAAAATAAACATGATAAATAATCGGAAATAAATAAATCGGTTTGGGTATCTCTTAAGCTTTTGTTATAACGATGAGCTCTGGCGTCATGAAAATAAACAGATTTTGTCTGGTATTTGTAGATAACAAACGGTACGTATATTTGTAGATAACAAAGTTTTGTAGATAACAAAGATTTGTAGATAACAAAGATTTATAGATAACAAGGTTTTTTAGATAACACAGATTTGTAGATATACCTATGTACTTATATTTGTAAATAACAAACCGTACGTCATTTTCATCACAGTAATTTAATCATAAATGTGACTTACTCGTCCGATAGTTGGTATTTTCTCAATTCGACATTAAAGTTAGAAAGACTAATAAAATCTATCTTTTATCTGGAGTATTTTGAAAAAACAAGTGTGGAAGATGATAATAAAAACAATACTAAAAAATATCATGAAAGTATATATTATTGGTCATTGAAACACAAATATCCAATACACTGTGTAGGAAAAGTTCCAAGAGATAAATGGTACGCCACTAGTGCTTGTGTCATCATGTCGTGCAGCTAATTAATAGGTATATTTTTAAATGCCGGATAATACTGGTTTATTGGTAACAACAAAGAAACTGATATGACACATTATTTATGGTTACCTTTTGTTTCTTGATCAATTAGCATCGCTGTAGGTAATAGCGGATAATTGCCCTTGCCATTAAACACCCAAGAGATGGGAATGAGGAGCTGAGAATGTTGAAGTAATTTATTTACTTGCATTTTAATTTTGTTTGTAACTGGTTAGTCGATGTTCGTATGATAACACTGCGGATTCAAGTTTCTTCCACTTGTTTTAATGTATGTGGACTTATGTCAAACTGCTACTATCATGTCCATACTGGTATATACATTTTAAACTTGGACACAGATGGTATCATTGTTCAACTTCCATGGGAAGAAAACTCGGATAGAAATGTTCTGGAACTTTGAGACAACGCCAAACACACAATGACATACGGTGTCTTTGTTCCACTTCTATGGAAAGAAAGCTAAGATAGTAATGTTCTGGAACCATGCTAAACACTTAATTACAGGTGGTATCATTGTTCACTTCTATGGAAGGAAGGCTCTGATAGTTATATTCTGGAACCAAGAGACAACGTTAAACACTCAATGACGGATGGTGTCATTGTTCCACTTTTATGGGAAGAGGGCTCAGATAGTAATGTTCTGGAACTAGAGCCAACGCTAAATGCTCAATGACAACTCCATTAACCAGAGGCTAGGCTGCTGTCAAAAGAATTGGTGAAACACAGAAGATAATTAAATATTTTTTACCTACTAATTTCGCTTCTATCACTAGATTTAACGTTTTCTTTGTTTTGTGTTTTTATTGCGGAGACAAACATTTCACATATTTTACATGTTGTGTTTATTAAAAGAAATTTAATCATGTCAACACTGTGTGATTTTTGTATAAGTAGAAATTTCAATCTTTTATAAAAACCATTGCATTGCAGAAAAGAAGAAGTCACTTCTTTGCGGTCATAAAAAGTTATTCCGTTTAAAGTTTTATGGTAGATGTGGATAATAATATATAATCCGCGAATGAAAACACTACTTTAACACACGAGTCCGCGGGAAATTACAACGGCGCATTGTGACATCTTCCCTGGCCGCCCCCATGCGCCTAGGCCCTGCGAAATCTTCGCTGGTCTGCGCCTTGGCCCTGCGACATCTTCGCCGGCCTGTATCTCCCGCGCATCTACCGCCCTGGACAATCGTACATTCAGCTCTCTTACTTCACACTGGAGTACCACAACGACTCAACGTCTTTCCAAGTGCTTAATGCCATCTACTAATCCGGTCTTCGGCCTAGAGAATTCACTGTCAACTACTGCCACCAACTGCGTGAGCATCGGTCCGGAGTCATATCTCGCTACTACACTGACTCAATAAACGCTGTGCCCTCACAACCTCTTTCATTCGTCTCCTTACTACATCCCCAAAAATTAAATTAATATTTATACAAATAATTATTTGCTTGAAACATCTTTAGAGAAAAGGTTGCATCTTACATGTAAACACTATAAATAAAAAGAAGCTCGATTCTTAGATCACAATCATCGCGTTGTGCACATGAAATCAATTTCTCACAATACCGAATATTTCGTTAGTTATCATACAACAATGCGTCGAATGTGAACGTAATTTATTCTGCCGACTTTCCACGCTCGAAGAGAATTCTTAGAATTTATTTAGAAGTTTTTCATGTCTCTTGCTAAATTTCCGCATCGTTAAGTAAAAGTAACTAACATTCATAGATTACTCTACTGAGAGAAACTTTAAATTATTCAGTATTTGAGTGGATTGCGTTTTAAAGTTGCGATCGTAAGAATGTAGAAAAAGAGAGAAGGAGAATGATTGAATCGGGAAATGCACGCAAAGGTTCTTATAAGTGTTGACGTTTCCCTATAAATAATTTTCAACGTTTTTTTAAATTTTTAGAAAAATTCATAACACCGAGAAGATCAAAATAAGGGCGCTTCATTCAAATAGTTCAACATTATATTTAAAAATGTAGAGAATCTGTCTGGGTGCCCTTCTAACGAATAATAAAATTACTCCTACAGATATTTTTCTATACTGTGGGTAACCTTGCTTCGTTAGTAAAAATAATATTTATGCAGAATGCATTGAAGATTGATATTATACCCATTAAGAGGCCAGGTAAAATGATATAAGGTGCACGAGAAGAAAACGATATTAAATTTTATATCAGACAAGGAAAATTGAAGTTTTACTGTAATTAGTACGTTGGTTATTGAACAGTTTTATCAATGTATCATTTGGAATGGTTTTTCCAAATAGGTACACACTTTATTACAATAAACACGAATGAAAAACGCAACGTGGATAATAAAAATACTAAAGTGATCGTGTCGGTAGGTGGGTGACACGTTTCAGGTCATTTATTTATAACTAAGCATTTAAAAAAAGATTTGTTTCACAGTAGTTACATACATGCTAGTTAGTAGTTGCATTCACGTTGGTTAGTTGTCCATACTTCCTAGCACAATCTAGCCCGACAATCAGTTGATCTGCAATAAGCCTCTTTTCTTAAAATAGCATAAATATCAGCAAAAAGATATTAATGAGGCTTTTCTTGTATTATGCTGTTATCTCCTGTTCTTTACATTCTTAGTTTTATGACGTAGGTTTCCTACAACGATTTATTTATACCTTCAGTGTGTCACCGAAACAACGCCTTTCTTTACTTCACTATATTTATTTATTTATGAGTAAGAAAAATGTATTTGGTTAAACTTACCACAATGAATTTACTAAACTCCGAATTATGTATTTAAAAATATATTATATAGATAATTATGCGACTAAGTTTGTATTTAAACAAGAGTTAAAAATATTATTTGTTTTCTTTTTACAGCCAAATTTGAATACTTTGCTGAGTGACCGCTTAGTAAAAACATCTGAAAATGACTTTATTGACAAGTCTTGTGCTTGTGCTCCTAGTTCACTTTGGCCCAACTCGCCTGTGTGAACGCTGTTAGCGGGTTTGCGTCAGGATTCTTTGATATGCGTACGGAAACCGAGAATATTAGGGTTGGCCGGCCAACGTTGGCGGCCAACGCATGCAACGGCCAAGGGGTCCTGTAGACGTTGGGCCTGCACATTGGCCCAATGTACCAGGGGCATAAGGAGATTTTTTTATGAAAGCGATTGTTACGGTATGAGACATCAAAGAAATAATAATTTTAATTAATTTCGGAAAATACCTGAATACTCACAGATATCTAAGTCAAAACCAAACATTGCTATTGCTATATCGAAAGGCTGTGCCTATGACCCATACAATTAAGAATAGTGTCATGGGTCATATCTACCGATTAGGAAATCGGTAGATTTATTTTTTACCAGTATTTTCTATTCTTACCTCAGTGGGTAAGTAGGTATTAACGCTTTCATCTCATTCATACGTCGGTATTGCGGTTGACTCTCCAAGTCAGTTTTTAATGCATTGCACATTTCCTCAGAACTATTTTTGTTTCATTGGTTTTATTGTTCTTTTACAATAGACAATAAATCAGCCAAGCAATACCGAATAACACTTAAGATATTATATTATTATGGAGCGTTTCCTACAGCGGCTTGATGTAAATCGCTAGGTATTTTTCAATGCCAAGGATAAACGATCTTCGATCAAAATCAGTTGGCATGAAGTGTTAGGTGACCATGAACCAAAATCGCTGTCTTATTTTTTTTATGTGTTTTTTTTTAATGTAAATACCACTCAAAGGTCACGCTGTTGGGAATTAGTGGCACCCCAATCATACTTTGAGACGAAAAGAAAAAGGTTGTGTTTAAGAGAAATAAGAGTTGTGGAATAACTGCTCAAATTTACCCAGTAAAAACACCTCGTAAATTTATTAGTCCTATAAATATTCTTCTACGCGTTTATATTTCATAGGTTTGGTTAACACTTCGCCGGTTTTGAATCCACGATCACTGGGACCAGACCAAGGATCTTACTGCTTTTCCACAGAGTTTGTCGTTAATAGGTAAATTCATTAGTAAATTGAAATTAATTGTCTTAGTAAATTGTGAAAATGTTCCAAAATTTTTGTATTTGACCACAACCATAAATGTTTGTTAATGGCTTTCAGATTATATCTAAAAAAATATTCGAAATAAGCTTAAAGATTTAATTAGAATGTAAGCACTTAATTAAAAAAAATCCTGGCTGACGAGTTATCATAATAATTCAGTGGCGTAAATGGGGCAGTCGCAAACCCCCGTCTTTTAAGGGCTAGTTTAAAATACTTCAATATATTTTCACACCGAGATGTATGTGTTTACTAAACATGTTATGAAGTAATTATATTGCCATTTACGGAAAGATAATATTATTAGTTGCATGAATAGATTATCGTACGTTGAAGAAAGAGGTTAAATTCCGGGAAGACGAAGATAACTAACTTTTTACCTGTTTTTCATGCAAATTAATTACATATATCTTTTGTAAATGAGATTGGTTTGCATCATACTGCAAATCATTTTATTATTATAGTATGGAAAACAATGTACTCGTATACAGATAATTTTTTACCTAACAATATAAGATGATTGTTCATCAAACAATGGTTACGAAGCTACAAAGAAACCAGTCGAAAGTAATGTCATATTTTCCAGTTAGCATCTTTTGCATGAGCAAATCGCGTGGGTGCTTAGTATAATATCATGTCTCTATTCGCAATGTAGATTGCCGGTATTCTACATATAATTTAAGTTAAAAGGATTCGTTTATTTGAAAGATGTAGAGGTTCCAACACATGACTATCTTTTAGCGGTTGTTTGCAATGTATATTGCTGAAAACATATTTTTTCTTACCACTACATTGGATCTCTCAGCGGTTTTTTGCCATGATCATGATTACCATTGAGTTTCGTGCAAACCCTTTTCGCTTCCGTTAAATGCGTCTTTCATGAGAAAGAGAAAGAGCTTATTGAATGCGTGAAATTCAACTCGACTGTTTTGTAATTCGTTTGTCTGTAAATTTGTTTGTACGTTCCGTTTCTAGTTCAAAATGGTTGCCGTTTAGATGGTTCAGTAAAGATTTTGGTTTCAATATGAAATCGTCGTGTTTATTTGAACTTTCTTATTCACTTTTTTTAATATAATACTGCACCTGCCTGCCTGAACTAAGTTTAAAAATTGTCATTGAAATAGTGAAATTTCTTTGAACAAATTGTTCCTTGTTGAAATGTTTGGAAAAGTTTTACAAAAAATATAAGGTTTATAATTAAGTACAAATGCAGGCATTTAAGTACCTACTCACAAATCTTATTATTTCAGAGGAAATTTTGATTTAGATTTATTAGATAAGAAAAAATAGATTTAAAATATTTAATAAATTCTAAAAATTTCTATTATATAAAGTCGCTATCCGCGTTTGTCTGTTTGTGCGCTTAATTCTTCTTAACTGCGCAACGGATTTTCACAATCATTTAGATAATTTCTTCCGGAAGATTATGCTTATTATATCAATACACTTTTCTCTACTTTATATAAATATATTATGCATATATTGTATATTTAAACCACCCGGAAGAAATTTTTTCTAAACTATAGTGAAAAGCCTATCTAAAACCGTTACGTTTGGAAGAACTAAGCGCACAAACAGACATGCGGATGGCGACTCTGTTTTATACTATTCAGAAACTAGAAACACACTTTTATGGGCGCGAGTCTACTAACTGTTCAAAGTACTACTAGTATTGGTTATTTCAGCGACATACCTATGCGTAATCAATTTACACATTGTAAAATCAAGTGAAAAGGTAAATAAAAATATTTATTTTTTCCATTTTTGTTGTACCTAGTGGTATCACTTTTGTTGTACCTAGTGGTATCACTTTTGTTGTACCTAGTGGTATCACTTTTGTTGTACCTAGTGGTATCACTTTTGTTGTACCTAGTGGTATCACTTTTGTTGTACCTAGTGGTATCACTTTTGTTGTACCTAGTGGTATCACTTTTGTTGTACCTAGTGGTATCACTTTTGTTGTACCTAGTGGTATCACTTTTTTAGTACCTAGTTGTATTACTTTTGTTTGTCACGTACTCAATGACGTTACATTCATCCATCTGACAGCACGTATTAAAGCTTGCCCCGGGGGCATTGATTTCTCGCCGAGCCATTGATTTCGCGGCATGGGGCACAATAAGCATCGTTTAGTTAAGCGGGCCACGTAATTCTGCAAGACCAGTTTGTTAGGTCTGGTTCGGTTCTGGATGGATTAATTAAGGATTCATGTGTACCTCCTTGATCTCTGCATTGTTCTCCATAAACTATTATTCAATGTTGACTGGTGTACCCCGAATGCCTCAGTAGCTTGTGATGAAAGGCATTAAATCACAGTGAAAGAAAAAACAGATAAACCATAGCTGCAAGAAAATATGCAAATTATTTATGAAAAACGGACATACTAACGACATCTGGCGGAGAAAGAATTGATCCAGCTTGCTTGCAGTAGACTCCTGTAATAGTTGAAATTATATCGAGGTTCTAAGACGAAAGCAGAGAGGTCGTAAAATCGTCTAGGACTAGACAGGGCTTCCCCTTTTCTAGGCCTAAAAATAAACAATGAAGGTTGTCAACCAATAGATCTAAACAAAGAGCTATAAAAATTTTGAGTAACCAATCAGTGAACGAAGGGGGGTGTGTCTACGAAAGACAAAGGATTGAACCTTGGACCCGACATTAAAAAAGATAATTAATTGCATTTCCGTTCCCACAAAAATTAGAGGTGAACGCACTATGGCATAAACACTGACGTTCAAGGCGACAAACTCTAGGAAATGTTTACAATAACCGAGACATTTAGGTGATGGCGAACCGTTGAAATCGAGTGCTTTGAAGATTTTACAAATTGAAAAACACACGCACGAAAATGCAATGGAAAATTTATAAACGTGATAGTATAAAAAAGGGACGGGAAAAGCGAAGGAAAGTTACTGGCGGAATTTCAACTGTAGTGCAATTATTTATGATAGAAGGAGGGTGTCATGTTCGATAAAAATCGTACTAAAGAGAGGAGTGAGTGTTGGAGACAATGGAAATTAATCGTTATCAATTTAAGATGAAACGGACATATTGGTAAATCAATTTTGAATGAAAATCTCGCAAAAAAAATAGACATTTTAGAAAAGTGCGGCGATCGAATGGAAGGATAGTACAGGGATTTTGGACTGCTACGAAGGTTCTAGGAAAATGAAAATCGAGTATCAGAAGAAGACAGTAACACTAAATATATAGCGATAGATTAGATTCAGGAAAAGTAGACATTATACATAATTATTAGGTTAGATATATATTAGAGTTACCCAATATTACGGAGGGATCGAACCAAGATAAAAGGTTGGCGGTCTCATGTATATTTTGAAGAATAAACAATCGAAATCCGAACATGATTTTTATTTACGTTAAGGTAATAAACGATTGGAAAAGCGATTAACTTTAACGTTGGTCTTATGAAGTATTTAGATTAGTCAAAAGAGATAAAAATTAATAGGTTTGAAATTAAACTAAATTTACGAGTCTGGTACCAAAATTTTAAACGTAAACAGGTGTCCAGACATATAATTTATGTGAAATCTTGTAAGTGAGGGATGGAGGATGGGGCGGAGATTGGATCAGGCAATAAAAGTGACAGATATCCCAGAGTCTAATTAGGTATATCTCCCATAGAAGTGTGGAAAATTATATATTAATTAATAATAGATGAAGTATGAAATTTTCCTGGAGACCACACACATCGGGAAAAGTGGAGAAAAGATGAAAGAAAGGGTAAAGAACGGAGATAAAGAATAATCCAAGTGGAGAAAAGTGATACAATTCAAATTTATCCGTGAAATAAATAAATACGACTTGGAAAATAACTAGTTAAAGAGTTATGAGAAATGACATAAGAATAAAGAAGAAAATTGTGCAAGAAAACGTCGCGGATAAAAGAAAATCCAAAAGATAAGGAAAAATTCAAATCTGCGGCATTAAGAGAGAAAGTACTGGTGAAAATGGAAAAGCTCATATAGGTGACAATAAAATTGAGTAGAATTTAGATAAATCGAAATTCTAAACTGCATAGTAGGGATTTCAACATGGATTTAGGTATTTTTCACACGAGATGCGTAAAATTGAGATGTATATATATATTATTGAGGACGGACCTATCGCAAATTGAGAAAAAAAAGGAACACAAAATCATGAGAATTTAACTACATTTTGTATGAACACAGGACAAAGGAAGCTTGGGCGATTAACACAGACTTACCCGATTCGGACCCTATCGACTTAGATTTGTGAGATAAAAACTAACTACCGCCCAGAGCCGGAAAGCAGAACATCTTATGGGAGCACATTCGATATTGATGGAAGGGGTGTTTGGATTTACGAGTTGATAGGAGATAGAATTAAGCATCAAGAGACATTCAGATACGTCTTTTGGAACCTGAGAGGGGTATAAAAGATGGAACTCATCACTCAGGAGGGCAGTCGCGCCGAGGGTTTGAAAAGTTGTTACATGGCAGTACTACGTCTATTGGTAAAATTCTAGTGAAATAATCTAAGTGTTAAACTCTGAACAAGTACCTGGACTTAGAAAGTTTTGTAAAAAGTCTTAAATTCAGTTTCTAAATTCTGAAAACCCCACCAGTGAAGTTTTGTTAAATCAGTTTAATTTGGTTAAACAGTGAAAATAAATATAATTTAAACTCAGTGCTTAAAAGTGTTAAGTGAAGTGCAAAAAGTGAATTGTGAATTAATTAAAAATTTAAAAATAATTATTTCATTCAAAGTGAAAACATTCAAATTAAATTTAAGAGTTTGTTATCGTTAATCTAAAGTGAACGTGATCGCGTATTGATATTTAAAAATAGATTATAATTTTGTGTAAAAATAATAATAGTAATAAATATTTACGTCTTAGTTTAAAATAAACACAATCTAGACAGTTCGAAAAGAAATAATAACAAATGCTCAAACCTTTGTTCTAAAATTAACAGTTCGGAAAAGAAATTAATTTTAAGAATCGAGATAATTAAAAGTCTGCGCAATTCGAAAAAATTTTCTTTTAAAAATATATAAAAAGAAATTTAGAATTAATAAATTGTTCAATTAAAATCCATCGTGCGTATAGCGACAGTGTTAAAAGTGTTTGTCATTTTAACCGGAATTTTAATCATCAGTCTATCATTTCGAAAAAGAATTTGAAACAGCTATCATTCAAAAGCCTAAACTAGAAAGGTGTTATTAAATCAACGGGTTTTCTGGATTAGGATTTCGTTCGGAAGAAAAATTAAATATCAGCTAATTTATATGATTCAAGCGAGAATAAAATATTAAATAGGAATAAATAGTCGAAAAGATTTATTTTGAAATTAGTTGAAAAATACAATTAATTAGGTAGGATTTCTTCATCAAGGTTGTTGTGTACTACCCGACCGGAAATACCTTGACGTGGGTGAGTTTTCCCTTTATAAATAATTTTCAGGTCCCAGGAGACACAGAAGGGCTGTGAAGTGGAAGTATATCAGTTGAATATTAAATTGAAACAACAAAACAAAGAATTACACATTAATATATGTATATTGTATATTTGTATATATATTTATAAATATAAAATAAAATATTGTACATAAAGAATATATATATGAGTAATGTAATTATATATATGTATTTTATTTATTAATCGAAACATCGAAATGGTAGCGATTTTTAATACCTACCCGAGGACATATCTATATTATTGAAAAAGAAAATATGTATTTATTAATATTCAAGACCATGTAGAATCATATACCTTATATTTATTTATTAATATATGTAATCTTATTTAACGTATTTTGACAATCGAGATATGTGTACATATATATATATTTATATTATTTTCACCTAACTTCTAGTAAATTTACTAAATTCGGAAAATGAAAAATTGTTTAACTTCAATAAAGGATTTAAAAATATTTTAATTAATAGTACACAATAAAAGCAAAGAGGCACTAATGACTTCTAAGGAATTTTAAAATAAACAAATCTCACATTTAGGTTAGTGTGTCAGGAGATGTTTATATTATTTGTTTACAAAACAAAGGATCACTGGAGAATTGGGTCAACCGCATAGTTTGAAAACGACCTTGGCCATAGTTAGTTAGTCACAAAGGATTTTATTAATTACCCGAAACAGCTGGAAGATGCGTGTTCTCAAATACTTATCAATCACAAACGACAATTGAAAAATCACGGGTTAGCCAGATTTACACCAAAAAATTACATAAAACATTTAAATACCATTGATTAGATAATTGCACAGTTTTTATTGGTTACCTGAAACAGCTGGAAGCTGCGTGCTTACAAATACTTATCAATCACAAACGACAATTGAAAAATCACGGGTTAGCCAGATTTACATCAAAAAATTACATAAAACATTTAAATACCATTAATTAGTTAGTCACAAAGGATTTTATTAGTTACCTGAAACAGCTGGAAGCTGCGTGCTTACAAATACTTATCAATCACAAACGACAATTGAAAATCACGGGTTAGCCAGATTTATATCGAAATATTACATGAAACATTTAAATATCATTGAATAGATAGTCGCATAGATTTTTATTAGTTATCTGAACCAGCTGGAAGCTGCGTGCGCTCAAATACCTATCATTCACAATCGACCATTGAAAAATCACGGGTTAGCCAGATTTATATCGAATAATTATACGAAACATTTGAATTTTATTGATTGGGTGCTCATACAAAACCCCATCAGTTGCCTGAGATATTTGAGGGTCGAGTACTCTCTAATGTGGCAATCAACCACTTGAAACAATTGGAAAATCACGGGATAGGATGAACAAAAATTAATGTTGAACCCTGGAGGTAAAATTTAAAACAAATACAGTTCATCAATAGGAGGCAGTGGTCGCTCCTATAACAAGACCATTAACCAAATCCAATAGAGATGGCGATTCTCTTAAATAAAAACGTCAAAACCAAACAAACAAAAGCTTGGAGTTCGATAGCTCTCCAAAACAAACTATCAAATATGACCTTATTCTACTAGTATTTATTAGTATCACCTTATTAGTACGTATATATTCGGTTACCAGACCTAGAGCTTCGCAGAGTTCTTGGCGCGAGATCCGAGCTCGGGATGCGAGGTAGATAGCCTCGTATTGCGAGTTATAAACCTTTCCCAAACTGTATGTATACATATATTTATTCGTATGTACTGTTTACTGGAGGATGCGGACCTGCATACAGCTTGCATTTAGGTCGGTAGACCACTCTCGCATCTTCTCTTAGACGTGGAATGAGGATTCACGACCCGTAAGTCCACACCAACCGTGAGTATATGATTGTATATAGGACGAAACCGGTTCGCCCTAAGTAAATTGTAGTCCAAGGAGGGGTCGGAATTTGGGGGTATCGGGACCCGGGGGGAAACTTGAATGCAGTACATGATGACGTGGAAGGCTTCTTGGGACACGATAACTTAGGTATCAATCAAGGAGCCGTGTCAAAGGATTGTGCAAATTTCTAGTCCACCCCCGATCATCTCGTTTACTTGATGGAGGATTGGAGCCAAATTATGCCAGCAAATGGGCTATTCCGAGTTCGTCAAATATGCAATTAACTAATTACATTAACCTACTAAATCAATCTTTACATGTACCTTATAGCAGCAGAATCATAAAGGAGTGGTACCACACAGACACAAAAGTTCACCAAAATCAAATTTACTAACAATTAACCATTTGAGTTATATTAAATTACCTGTCCAAATAAACATGTATAATATCTTTTATCAGCGTTTAACTACGATTTTGTTAGGGTGCAGGGAATCAGAATAATTACAATAGGAAAGTTAGCTCATTCAGAAAATTCATTTAAGTCTAGGTTTGCAATAGAAAGACTAATTCAACTTTGAACTCAACACCTCGATCAGAACCAAGGGGGTTACCACAAAAATGAAAGTAATTAAAATCCTATATCATAAATCAAAAAAATTACACAACGTTTGATGGAATTTAATTACAATATAAATACGGGTATATTTGCGTTCAAGATCGTAAATAACGTATTAATTAGTTAAGTACATATGTCTATAAAGATATATAGTACAAGAGAGCTTTAAGTAGCTTTCTGTAGATATCAAAGAAGAGGGTCCAATTTTCATGGAGGCTTATGTGTTGTAGGGGAGGAATTTTCCATCCCTGCGAACACATATGCAAAGCCTTAGAAAAAAAAAAATTAAACATCGATCATAGCCAAGAGAGAAGAAAATTCTATATTGTTTTAAACAAAAAAAAAAAAAAAAGAAATATTTAAAATTACTCTCACACCCAAAAAGGTGAAACATTACAAGCTTAATATGTATGCTGAATTTAACTCGGAACCTTAAAACTACATTAATTAATTCTTTAAATATTCGATAATCTTTCTCAATTTTTTTCCATTTTTTCCTGGGTTCAATAAAAAAATAGACTCAAATCCTTGAAACTCCTCAAAATAATTCAATGTTTCATCAATTTTCTCCTAACAAAAATTATTCATATATATTGGGTTAAATAACAATTTGACTCCTATCCCCAAGACCAAGCTAAAATATTGATAAGTGTTTGATATTATTGGTACAAAAACTTTCCTTTTTTTCCCGGAGTATGCAATTGACTCATTACCTAAGACTAGTCTAAAAATTATGCTCAAAATTCTTGTTTTGAAAATTATTTTCTAGTGATTTTACTCGAAACCTTACAAATAAGTAGGTTTAAAAATTCACTCGGTTTTTTAATAAACTTGTTATAAAAATGATGCATATTTCCTAGGTTATTGATTGGATTATCCATTCTCAATGTATACTCAATACCACAAGATTATACTCAGTAAAGCATTTGGGAAAAATACTTTCTGATCATGGAGAATGGCGTTGTTTCTTGGGATGTAGGTAATAGGTATTGTAGCTATGATTTGGTCGTACTTTAAAAATGAAATGAATTTTATTAATATTTTTGTACAAGGGCACGAATGCATTCATTTTATAATGATTCATTATATAAATTATTATTAGTCAGGGGCAATATTTTTAAGGAAATGAAAGTTTAATACTTCACGCTTGTCTATTAAATAGTTTTAATAATTAATGAATGCATTGAACAGAAGCCGAATTTATTTATACTTTTAGACAATTATGGATTGATCTGTTTAGCTTCCTGATGTAATGATTTAAAATGAAGTAAAATAATTAATATTTATTTTTGAATTGTCTTTGTCGGAAAAACAATTGGAAAAAAATTTAACTTTAATTTTCCAAACTGTCCGGAGACAGTCAAATCTGACTAGTAAATCCCCAAGTTCTGACAAAAGCGAAAGAAGTGAAAAATTCGGAATCAAAACCTTTCTTGAAATATCCGTATTTTTTAACTTGATCTAAATAGCCAGGTTCTTTAAACCTCCCTCCTCCATTCTTCCTTCAAATCCCCATTTCCTAGAGCCTCACAAAATACCCCAATGGGGATGATATAGTCATATTGGCTCTGGACAGGCGGGAACAGTTGGAAATCTTGTGCGATTTTCACGTAAAAAAAAGTTTATTACACAAATAAGTGAAACCGAAACGTGACTAAAAGGAGTACTTACCTCCACGTATCTTTAAATTATCAGGTCGTAAATTTTTTTATTCAAATTTAGGTTGTAGTTCATTTAAGATAAAGAAGAACGTAAAATAATACATAATACATTTTTACATTACTTACAAATTATATATTTTTCAGGTTTTTTTATAATACTAAAACAAATCACAATACGTCATAATAAGGCCAATAAATAAAGAAAATCAATAACTGTCGACCATTGTGAGACTTTTTCAGGAAGTACGTAGCGTGTAATTTAATTAGGCGAAATCAGACCAGATTATAGTACGGAAACTGTGTCAAGGTGGTCCAGCAATGACTTATGCTTGTAACAGAGAACTGACAACAGAGAACAGACAACAGAGAAAAGACTTACGGTTTCGTAGCGAGGAGCTCTGGATCTTTTGCAGATCTGACCTTAAACTTTAAGATCAAGTTCAGTAGACGGTGAATTAATTATACTAAGAATGAAAAACTTTCCTGGTGTTTTTTTAAATGCAAGTACGCATTATGTTTTAATTAATTACATTTAATATTATTATGTTTTAATTTATATAGTTCAGAACATGATAAATTTTTATATTATTTAGATTAATTTTTTTAACAAAAGTAAACACGATGTAGATGATAAGCAATTTCATTTTTATTTATCATTATCATTTACAGGTGCTGTTGGCAGAAAACTATAACTTCTCCAATAATCCACTAGATGACGATTAAGTGATGATTAAGTTTAATAAAATAAATGACTGTGTATTTACTATTTAATCAAAATAATTGACATGTTTTAAAACCAATAGTTTTTTCGGCAGGATGAAAATTAACAAATAAAAAATCTTAATATTGTAATTTTTTTTAGTGTTCCTGTTAAGTTTGGAAAAAATTATTTTGAATAATTTTATTAATGCAATAAACGCAGTCAAGGTAAGTTGGACTTCAAATGTTTTTTTTTGTCGATTAAACGTTTAAATTAAAAGTCGTTTTATACTGATTTTTTTGAACGGGAAAAAGATTAAAAAAAACAACCGACTTTTTTTACAGATTTTATAGCATTTGTTATGCTACTAGCATTGACTATTTATATAAGTAAAGATGCAAAAAAACAATAAAATACAATAATATGCTATTATATTTACCATGAACCAGAAATTCTGTTCTGTTTATCTTTGACTCTAGCACTGACGACATGAAATTTACTCAGATTTTTCTTTCTTGACTAAGTTAACGAACTATTTTCAGCTCGCACCATTTCATAAAATAAATAATGTATAAGTATACATTATTTATATAAATCTATAATTGGTTTCTCAGTTTAGTAAATAGCAGATATAAAAATAAACCAACTGATTTCCATAAAATAAATTTCATCACGAATAATAGATTTCTGCAATTTTATTTTTTTATTGTTTGAATTTAAAAAAAAAAGTATTTTTTGTTCCATTGTTATATTTTGTTCATGATGGAAAAATATCTTTACAAAATTTTGTTGAAAATGACTAGATATGAAATATATATACTCCGATACTCCCATCTCTTTAACTTGTCCAAATAGAACTCGACGTTTTTCTCTGTAAAATAATAAAATATAATAATATATACTCGTAGTATAATGTTAAAATTCTAATTTTAAATGAAATCATATTTTAAAACGTGTTTGTATTGTTTAATAATTAATTAGTGACAAACGTAATGAAATTTGCTCTTTAGTATGCCTCCCATACTTAACCTTATTACTGCGGTATTGCCGTATTGTCTCGTCGCTTCCGCACTCCGGAAGTGGGATCAGGGTTGTCACAGAATCTCGCCAGTCATCTTGCCGCGTTTAAACGTTATTCATTATTATTGTTGTTTTGACATTTTTATAACCCACACAATGGCGTGAGATAAACTTAAATTTAATTTGTAGGTACATTAATTAAAGAATACATTTATACTGATAATCAATACATTTTTATGATTCTATTCTATTTTATGCCAAGAAGAAAATGAACTATTCAAAATTATGTTTAATACATTTTTCATTAAATAATTTTTGAAGGTTATACCTATGAATGTGATCTAAACGAAACACGAAACAGAACAAAACACAGAAAAATAAATAAATCATCGTTTTAAGAACGTCATAGTAATGTATTGATGGTGCATTTCTATTTGGAATATTATCTTTGTAATGTTGAATGATATAAGTATAATGTATTTTTTTCTGACTTTAAATTCTTTAAACAAGTTCTGATGAATATGTATATAGCTTAGATAGAATTGTTTTTGATATTAATATTTGTGCTATATAAAGCGGTTATGTATGTTTTTTATAAGTTCCACCCCATCCTATAATGCCATACTGTATTAGTGATTGGCAGAAAACAAAGTATGTCATTCCGAGTAAATCTTTATTTAATATACCTATGTCTTCATATAAGTTAGTTTCCACACTCTGTCTTTGAATATGTTTATGTTTGTGGACCATTTCAGGTATTGGTCTACCGTAATGCCTAGGTATTTTATTTTGGTTTTGCTTTCTATTACTAAACACTAGTTATTGCAGTTATGTTGTTGTTTATTTGTCCTAGAGTGGATTATAATTTGTATTTATATGGGTGTTTTTTGTTTTGTTTTTTATTCTAAATAATATAAATATAATAAGTTTTTCTCGAATTTAGTTGTATCAAACCATTTTTTTAGTTTGTTCATATTTGCGTTTTCCATGTCGAGATGAGCTAAATTTGCAACGATAATAATAATAATATAAAGATTTGCATAGCGCCGTTTTAGTGAAAAATTAACTCAAAGGTGCTGTACAATTTATTATGAGTTCCTGGGTATGTCTTATTATATTTTTTACAAATAGAAATATACATGGAGGTAACTTCAGATAAACACACTTTTATTAGAGAGTAGGTATAAACTGGAGAAAAAATAGGAAGATATCATTAAATAAATGAAAAATAATGTTAGATTGTTAAGAGTTGTTTATTTAATTTATCTTTATGCTGCAGTGATACGTGGTAACCTTCAGAATAACATGTTGTGATGACCCTATTAAGGATGATCGCAGACAATATTCATATAATGTATTAAATACCTTCAGTATCCCTTATAAATACTGGTTTCGCATTAAAAATAATTAATATGCAAGCATTCACTCATGAAATCACTGTCATTTTTATCATTGAAAATATCTACCTACATTTATATTAATCCCGTGTATGTTTTTTTCAAATTTAAGAAGCTAAAATAAAAAAAATACTTTCTTGGAGATAATACACCATTTCGTATGATAATGTAAGTCAAATGCTTCCCCTACAACTATTTAAAAGAATTGACGTTTGAATTAAATCAAGCATTATGTAATAGATAATAGTATAACTCAGGGGTTACCAACCCCGTGCCCGCGGGCACCATGGCGCCTGCGGAACGATTGGTATGTGCCCGCCGGTTCCATGATAACTCAACACAGTGACAATTCAACACACTTTTAAAAAGTAATATAAAGTCATTAGAAACGACGAAAAAAATTATTTTTTAACCTAACCTAACCTACATAACCCAGGTAATAAAGTTTTTGTTTCATCACTTTCCATGACTTTATATAACTTTTAAAAGATGTGATGAATTATCATTGTGATGATTTATCCGGTTACCGTGCCCGCCACTATTCGACAGTGAAATAATCTATTCATAAACATTAATTAAAAATGTGAATTATTTTTATTTATTTGTTAGAGTTTTAATTTTTTTGAGTGCCTAGGTTTATTAAATACGTTTTTATGTTTGCGATATTGTATGTATGAGTAGTTCCTTTGCTGACAATACTTGTCGCAACTTGTCTAGCGGCGAGCCAGACTGCACTCTTCACGCTAGCCTGGAACGGGGAGTTTTATTTGCACATCACTCCTTGTACATGCAGAAAACCCGAAGAGAATGAACGCCACGAACTGAGCCGATGAACGCGGAAGGCGCCAAAATACATGGTGCATGATTCTGACATCTCTGTCTATATGTGAAGCAATAAACATGGCCCGACAGCCAAACTGACAGTAGTCACGTGCTCGTACCGTCCCGATTGCTTCGGCGATCATCGGCTCACTTCGGGTTTTCGGCGTGCACAATGAGTGATATGCAAATAGCATTCCCCGCCTGGAACCGCGTTGTTGTCATTGTGATTGCGATTGCTGCCCCGTTCGGGTCGCGACAGTAAGTTAGAAGACATCTTCGTCTGACGAAACACAATTTAGGAGTTTTGATTTACTTCTAAAAAATTTTAATGAGAAGTTATGGAAGGAGTTTGTCGATTAAAAATAGGTTGTGCCCGCCATCCTACTGATATTTTAGAATGACAATGTGCTCTAGAGTACAAAAAGGTTGGGAACCCCTGGTCTAACTCATAAAAAGTAATGATTGTAAAATAAGTCTGCATGGAGTGAAATGAGTACTGCCCGCATGCCATTTCCCATTAAATAATTAGTACTTTCATAATTTGTCGGAACACGTGTTCACGCAGTTGCACTTGTCCTGTAATTAGGTATATAATGAAGAGATGTGAAAATATTAGTTTTTTTATAAACACATGTTGCAACGTCGCCAAAACACATTCGCGTTTTACTGATTTTTTATTAGGTAATCTGTCAATTTATTCGAGGTCGGCAGTCCCGTATTCAACAGGAATACGAAAAATTTATTGAGATTTTCAATAAAATGACATAATTTTATATCAGTTAAGTTTTCTCCATGTTTTTTGAAGCAATTCATGACATTAAACTCATAATTTCGCAAAATAATTTCCAAAAATAAGCGGTCTAGGTCAAGCTTTTGTCTTAGTATATTAACTTATATAAATTATTTAAACCCTTTTTCTTACCTTCTAAAACCCTTTTAAAACCCTTAAAATCCGTATCGCTACATTATTTGTCAAACCATGTTTAATATTATTTATTTATTTTATGTTATTAAATATAGTTGTTAAATCAAAGTGAAAAGAACACTCAAAAGCAGATTATTTTTTTTCGTAATTATTTTTTATTTTTAATAATATGTTTACATGGTACATAATTCATTTTACATCTTGGTTTTTTTACTACTCTTCCATTTAAAGCATTTGCTTGTGTATGGAAGGGGAGTGTACATAAATGTTGTTGTTAGTTAGAACTTAAATAATTCATTGTTCATAAATGTATGTTTGCTGTAGTATTTTTTTGATAGTAGTGAATGATAATATATTAATTTATTAAATTTAAAAAAAGAAAGGAAGTTATTACAGTAGGTACTTATAGATAAATTTTATTACCAAAAGATCTCAGTTTTTTATACCGATGAACGATGTACCTCCTCGTAACATAGTAATATCAATACTTAATTTTTGTATAAGTATTAACTTTAGATACAGGATCCAAAGTTCATTCTAATACATAAGTATAGACTTTGTAAGGATCATGATTCCCAGAAGAGTTACCGGCATAATAATGTTTCTTAGGCTTGAGTGATCTGGGTACGTTTATTATATTTAATATTTCATGATTCACGTTTTCTGAGATAGTAGGAGAAGATCTTTAGACCATAACATTATGCTAATGGATCTAGTACTTACCTATAATTTTAAAGCTACACATCATTGCTTGAGAAAAAAGCAAGATTAAATTTCATCATTTTATTTTTCGGATTCCGAGGATCGTTTGAATGATTCTAAATTTAAACTTTTTGGGCGTATTAGGCTAAACACCAACAAATCACTTTTTTTGATACCTACATACGTATTATTCTCTCTCAGAACTTTACCAATTGAACCCACATTACTGTGATTCCTTTCCTTGCCTCGAGTCAATGAAAAAATGTTGACATAGGCAATAAAATCTTTAACATTTTCTTTTTATGTTTTCCGTAAAACGGTTTATACGCCAATATATCATGGAGGAGATTATACAAGTAAGTGTAAAAAGTTAGTCGTTAAAAGTTAGATAGTAATGATAGTAATATTAAAAAATGATAATAATTAAGGCAATGCACTACGTATTTTAAATTTAGCTGCTATCAATAACAACCCTTACGTAGATGGCGATAAGGTTTAAATTCCCGCTTAACACCATCCACCTGTTTTGATTTATGCAAGAAAAAAACATGGCCAAAAAGTGCCTTTTATTTTATTTTGTGGATGGTTCAGGCATAAATATTTTTTTTTTCGATCATTTTATAAATAACTTAATTTACCACATTATACAATAAAATCATAACCGAAAATGGGTTCGTAAGTAGGATATTTTGAACTTTAAAGCAGTTTTCATAGGACTTATACATTATTTTTTTCTGGTCTTATAAAAAGACTTATCTAAAAAAACTCGATTATTTCAAAGGCCAAGATGTATTCTACTCGCAGTATTTAATTAACGCATCTGAAATATTTTTAGGCGACCAAATTTTCAAACCAAAAACACATGATTATGCAAATACGTATGGCATCGCCTTAAGCGAAAAATGGTGAAAATGTTTAATAAAACACGACTCGTTTAAAATAGAACCATAATATCTCTACAAATGCTTTAGTTGCATTTAAAGATACACTCTGAATTTTTTCATAGATATAACATATTAAATAACAGAACGAAACGTGTTTTTAATAATTTTAGGAGCTCACCTTTCGACTTTTTTCTATTTATGAAATTTCATATAAATACCGTTTCGGCATAACAAACGTATAGATATTATCTTAAAAAATAAAATGTATTTTTTTAAACTTAAAAACATAAAGAGTTAAATGTTATAAATCGGTAGAAATTGGGAATGCGGGAGCTTAAGCAGTGGAATAGCTCTGTTGATTGGAGCGTTCTGATAGGCAGAAGTACTCGATATCGGAGCATAAAAAGTGCGCAGGATCTTCCACGATTATTCTTGGTAGGCGCATATAAGTTAACCTCTCTCGACCTACGTGAATTAGGTATAGTTCCAGAGATACCTTAAAAAAAGTGTACCAAAAAATATTTTAAGGTGTTGAAATTGAGCATACGAGAGGTACGCCGTAGACTCTCTCGCTGCAGCAGCTGGTCCATTTTTTTCACCACCTAGGATTCTTGCTGCAGAGTCTCCATATTCCATCTTCGACGAACGTCACAGCGGTGCTACCAAGGTCTGAAATCTATGTGAGGATATTGTGTCAGGGCTTTATTAACAGCAGATGCATACCTGGACGGATGAAGAACCTCGTGCTGGCACTGTTGGTGGACTCCTTCGCTGCAGCAGCTGGTCCAGTTTCTTCACCATCTAGAATTCTTGCTGCAGAGTCTCCATCTTCTATCTTCGTGTCAGATGTTCCTGTTCTTCATTTTACTTAACTTAACCTCACTTTATTTTTGTAATATTTATATTTTTGTAATACCTTCATCAACTGTAAAGCGGCCCTGAGGTGATATCTCACAAAAGCGGCGCTATACAAATTGTCCAGTAAATTAATTAATTAACAAGTGTGGATGTATTCCCCCCTACACAGGTAATGCACAAACCTCTTTTGTAATTTTTCTATTTATAGGATATAAGGGACCCAAATAATAGAGCTATATTCCAGGATACTGCAAACAAGTACTTCGTGTGTTCAATATGTGGGAACCCACATCAAAATGTCTTATCCATGTATAAAAAAGGTGAGGAAATAAATAATTTTTCATAGAAAAAAAAACTCATTCCACATCAGTATTTAATAGTATGGCAGTAGGTCGATTTGTCTTTAGACCTACGTGAAGGTATTCAACATACTCTGGAATATCCATTCTCTTACGTGTGGTAGGCATGTACAAAGCAACGGTACCAATATTCAAAAGTAAGCACCTTCAAATCACTATTAGAACTAAGAGCTCGAACCTTATTTTTATGTTTAAGTTGAATATGAACATTTTTTGAACTCCTGTTTTCAATATATATTTTTTATAGTGAAATTGTCAATTTATTATTTGGTTCACATAATACTTGGTTTTATTCAAATGAAATTTTATTTTGAAGAGAAGTTGTTGAAATAGGATTTTTTAAAACATATTTAAAACCTTGTACCAATCTAACGATTTTTTTTGTGAGTATCGCAAAAGAGTCCCAACTGCTCCCAACCGTCTGGGGCCAGTGAGACTATGGCATCCCCGGAGTATGCTGTGAGGTTGAAGGCACTGGGGAGGAGAAGGAGATGAGAAAGAGGAAAGTATGAAAGTAGGGGGAGTGATATAAGAAGAAAGGGATGCGTAACGTTCTACAATCGACATTCGACGTTAAAGAAAAACGTTTGATTTTGCTGTATGTCATAGTAAATAAAGTATAAATAAAATAAAAATTACACTTAAAGAACATTTTGTTCTCCTTATCTAAGTTACCATAATCCGCTTTTTGCTTTCTAATAATAGATTTTTTATAATTGAGTTCTACGGGGACTTTAGAATTAAGTCCCCGTAGTAAGCGTTCAGAGATAGTTTGAAAGGTAGATATGTAAATACGAATGTTAGAGAGAGCGCGCTTATATTAAAAAAAACGATAATAATTAAGCGAAAACGGTGAAAATATTTAATATATATAAAATACTGTAGGTTTTTTATGAAGTAGTTTGCCAACATGTATACAAACACCTGACTATTTTTATGCAGTAGTTTGCCAACATGTAAACAACTCCCCACTACCTTCAGCATCACAAAAAGCCTCCCGATTGGGGATGCCATAGTCTCACTGACTCCAACAAGCCTCCCCGATTGGGGATGCCATAGTCTCACTGACTCCAACAAGCCTCCCCGATTGGGGATGCCATAGACTCACTGACTCCAACAAGCCTCCCCGATTGGGGATGCCATAGTCTCACTGACTCCAACAAGCCTCCTTAATTGGGGATGCCATAGTCTCACTGACTCCAACAAGCCTCTCCGATTGGGGATGCCATAGTCTCACTGACTCCAGACTGTTGTGAGCAGTTGAGTTTGCGTCTTTACAAAAAAATATATGCTTTAACCATACCATATTTATAACTTTATTATAAATATGTGTAGTGGTACGCCACTACTTGATTCGAACGGCATTCTAGAAGTTTCGGTTGTTTTCCAAACAAGCTTCTTGGATGTTCTTTTATTTTTTAATTTTAATTTGGCAATATCTACGTAGCAACCAAAATGTTCGAGAAGCTTCTTTACCTTATATAAGAAGGAACTCGCTAGTATTCAGTCTCAAAACCGTCAGCCAAGTACTACCGCGCTAGGGAACATTGACTTAGACATTCCCGGCATTCTATAGTATTGTAAATAGTAAACGCGTAAATATTGCAACTGTAAAATCGATTTTTAATTTAACAATAAACGCTGTATCAGAGATGAAGAGATTTTTATCTGTACACCAAGGTAACCACATATGTATATGACTGTTGGGAGCAGTTGTGTATGAGGTGCGGTATTAACAAATTTGTTTGTAAATAAATTGTATTTAATTTATAATACAGTAGGTTTGTATGCAGTAGTTCGCCAACATGTATACAAAAACGTAGCTACTTTTATGCAGTAGTTTGCCAAACTGTATACAAATACGTGGCTATTTTATGCTCTGATTTGCCAGCATTTATACAAATACGTGGCTATTGTACGGGCATATAATAATAAAATGCATGTAAGTTTTTTAACGTTGGAAGAAAATATTGTATTATTGTACGGAGAAAATTTACTGATACAAAATATTGCTAATTTATTGATAATCTCTTCAAATTATTCGTAATACGGTTAAGAACGGGATTGCAGGCCTTTAACGAATGAAGTGATAGGTTTCCTAATACACTTCCAGCAAAACACGAATGAGTCATCGCGACGTCGGAACACGTGTTCCGCAATTCGTCATCGAACAATATCACGAAAAAAAACTCAGGTGCATGAACACGTGTTCGCTTTATTATGAATTTCCTGAAATTTTATAAGAAAACGGCCTGCAGTCCCGCTTTTACAGGATTTTAATAAATCAGCAATACCCATTTATCTTCGTGTGGTTTATAAAATATTATGATGCAGGTTGTCAGGATAATAGTATCTTTTTTTTGAGGTTTTGTATATGAGTTATTGTTTTTTCTTATTTCCTGAGATATGCCATATTATATCGCTGTATTTCAACCTCTACAGTTCACCATCTATGGTTGTATGTTACTTCGTGGTGATCTTGGCAACATTCTCCGGATTGATTGATTGACGCTTCTTGCCCGTGTGACACTGAACTTTTACAAAGTAATACGTATTATGTTCCGGTGTATACAGTGAATGCACACGTACACGTATTTAACGAGAAATAACAGGTACCAATAATTGCAATAACACGTACCAGATAACTTATCATAATATCACTATTTGCATAGTTATCTGGAGTGATTGATGGATCTTTCTTAGCTCTGTGACACTGAACTATTGTAGTGTTAGACGTGTTATATACTCCTACAATAACTTGCAGTGGATTACAATAGTCGTAATAGCACGTACGAGATAACCATAATGTATTGTTATTTATATTTTTCTGAATACGTATCTCATCGATGTGCTTAAATCTACACGTACTTCACATTTTGCAATATTTCAGGAGAGACGAAAAAACCGGAAACAATTTCACGCATTGGAGATTTGCGATGACACTGTTATCGTTATAGGATAATTTCCATAAATTTATATCCACAGAATAATATTTTTGGGTAAACAAGTAATTATTAAGAAGTATTTACATTCCACTCGTGTTAAAATATGTTGTTTTGTACGTTCCAGACAAATATGTGTAGATACTTGTAGAAGACCTTTTCATTTGTTTGTGCATCTAATTTTTTGGCAAAGCTTGTCCGAATAATAATAATTATGCTATTATATTTTACCTTTATAAAGGTCAAATCGAATACAGTTTTCCTGTCTGGAACCCACATTATATAGGGTTTTCCAATAAGAGGTGTTATTTTGAATAGCCCGCTATTTCGGTAGATGTTACTTTTGAAGCTGTCATTTTTAAATTATATACAAAATAAAATAAAAGAAGTGATAAGAAAGTGATAAGTGGTAAGAAATGATATGTAGTTTTTGGCAAGTGTGTGTTTATGTATATAAAATAAATACAAATTTGATTTACATACATAATTAAATAACACCTCTTATTGGAAAACCCATACTATTAGTGTACAAGAATACGAAATAAATTCTTACATTTTAAAATGGTTGTTCCAGCAATTTTGGTGAACTGAAACACTCTTTTAAATTAAATAAATATGTAAATATTGAAGACAATATTAGTGATTTCTAAACGAAGATCTGAAACAGAAAAATCAGAAAAGGAAACGGTCACATCTGGGACTCGAACCCAGGACCCTTGTTTAAGGGTCAAGGATAACAAGGGTCCTGGGTTCGAGTCCCAGATGTGACAGTTTCCTTTTCTGATTTTTCTGTTTCAGATCTTCGTTTAGAAATCACTAATATTATCTTCAATATTTAAATATTACAATTTGAGGTTTTACTCAATACAGTTATTCCGAAAAATAAATAAATATGCTTTAATTTTATCTGACAGAAGGATTTTCACTGACTTATTATTTCTATATAAAATTGTAAATGATGCGTTTGATAGTCCAGAATTGCTTGTATTAATAAGTCGGGATTTATTTCAGTGCAGAAATTCTGGTACTTACTACCACATGTATTCCTCATAGCCCAGAATCTTTATGGAGGGCAATAATTATTCCGAGTCAGTGGAGATCTTTAATTTAACACTAATACAAAATATTGTTACTGAGACAGTTTGGTTATGCATAATAAATATGTACTGTAATTATATATATAATTTTTACAAATCATATGTAAAAGCCTCTAAAAAGGGCGTTAATAAAGTAATATATTTTTTAAATCTCTTCATGACTCGCGATGACTTTTTTGTGGTTATATAATATATTACTAACGTTGTAAAGTGAAAATTAAACTACACTTTGCGTAATTTATGTAACAAAAACTTGTTTACTTACTTCGATGTGCATCTGTAAGTGCTGTCATTGTTTCTGGATGGCTTACGCAGTGATGAATCATACACTGTATGACGAGCGTACAGTTGGAACTTACTATGTAATTTGTGTTCTCACATACACTACTATGTACCAACAACATCATTATGGAATACTATAATGGATGAATACTCGAATGGAAGTACAGTAGCTGATGATGCCTGAAAAAATAATCAAATTATTATAATTAATTAAATCTACTGTTAGATATTACATGTACGCAGGAAAGATCACTTATTACAATTCGCATCTAAAACACGCGTATGCGTACATAATATTATGTTCAGTTTACATTGGCACAGAAGTGTGTATTATGTATTCGGTAACACATAACCTGAATCGCAGGTTTCTCATTACAAAAAATGTTTAGAGAAAAAGTGGTTTTGTATAATTTTTAATTTAAATAAAGTAAATAACTTTGTATAAATCACTATTTAATTGAAATAATCTACATGCTTCAAAACCAATGGTTTGAAAATTGACAAATGCAGGGAGAAAACTGCCTGATATACAATATATCATGTTTCTAATGTTAAAAACGGGAATGCAGGCCCTTAACGAATGAATTGATGGGTTTCTGTTAAACTTTAAGTAAAAGAGTATTGTATTATCGCGATGTCGGAACACGTGTTCATAAAGTGCAAATGCATGAACACATAATCACGCATTTTATTGATAGTATGATTGTAAAACTAAGCACTACTAATTTTACATATTTGTTATAAGCATTTACTTTGTGGCTCGTCATAATTTACAATAAAAATATATAAATTTTCTTTAGACCACTTTAATTTTAAGATTCTTCAGTTTTAATATTCTCCTGACGGAGGAAGGGTGCTTCCAAAACCGGTAGAGTGCAATTAAAATTTAAGTGGTCTACAATATATACAAATTTATTTATTTTTATTGTATACTACTATTTTGTTCAAACAATTATATCTGCTTCTGGACTTTTGTCACTGAGAACTTTATTTATTCTTGATATTAAAATTCTTATAAATCTGTTGAGCCTCTTTTCTCCTCTTAACTATTTAATATAACAGAAGAAGTTGTGCCCACAAATGGCAACATATTTATCATTAATCTTCTGCACTTAAAGAACAGAGAAAAAGTAGAACACCAGTTTTAATGTGTTGCTTTGCGCAAATAACTTAATAGTATGTCTTTGCGTAAAGCAGCACATTTATCATGTATTTAATTTATGGTTAGATTGGACAGGTTTTTTTACTAGTTTGTCTTCTATATATGCTCTCCGTCTCGGTAATTCCGAAACCCCTCACCGCAATCCCTTCCTTCGCCAATGAATTCTGCAAGTCCAAAGTCCATAAAGGATCCATAATAATGGACACGAAAACCTCTTGTTATGTTTAGTGTATCAACTGAACTGGTACTTCCTTGACCATATCGTAACTGTTTATAAACAATTAAGAAAAGTGCTGTTAAAAAACATTTTGTTAAAAAAATAATATTAATTGGTTA
This sequence comes from Hesperophylax consimilis, assembly GCF_061612785.1. Classification (NCBI taxonomy): domain Eukaryota; kingdom Metazoa; phylum Arthropoda; class Insecta; order Trichoptera; family Limnephilidae; genus Hesperophylax; species Hesperophylax consimilis. The sequence goes on along the minus strand of NC_142841.1, from coordinate 19,229,374 downwards.
TTAGTCAAAAATAATATTTTAATTTAATGAAAAGCATTTAATTAATATTACATACAATAATATTGCTGAGCCCAATTGAAATTTTGCATTTATTGTGTTATATCGATTCGCCGATTATTCAATTAAGGTCAGTAATTAAACAATTTTTTTGCTTTATTTCATCCATATTATCGCGGTTTTGAATTATCCATTAGATTCATGGCTGTTACCTTGATGAGTAAACAAATCAGTTCTACCAATTTCCGTTATTTTTTACAATATTTATGAGTCGTAATTGTTATATTTTCATTAAATACGTATTTATTGAATAAGAAACGCACACAAGGTTTATGAATAACTAGTGGACCCCATAATGCTTCGCTATTGTTAATGTCTTTCTCGGGCGTCTCCGACTTCTTCCACCATTCTATACTGTATAACACAATGTTACTGTTACACTACATTACGTAACTACGTTACATAGATTATAATTCGGCTCCGTATCTCATTCCGACTTCTTCCACCATTCTATACTGTATACCACAATTTTACTGTTACTCTACATTACGTAACTACGTTACATAGATTATAATTCGGCTCCGTATCTCATTCCGACTTCTTCCACCATTCTATACTGTATACCACAATTTTACTGTTACTCTACATTACGTAACTACGTTACATAGATTATAATTCGGCTCCGTATCTCATTCCGACTTCTTCCACCATTCTATACTGTATACCACAATTTTACTGTTACTCTACATTACGTAACTACGTTACATAGATTATAATTCGGCTCCGTATCTCATTCCGACTTCTTCCACCATTCTATACTGTATAACACAATTTTACTGTTACTCTACATTACGTAACTACGTCACATAGATTATAATTCGGCCCCGTATCTCATTCCGACTTCTTCCACCATTCTATACTGTATACCACAATTTTAATGTTACTCTACATTACGTAACTACGTTACATAGATTATAATTCGGCTCCGTATCTCATTCCGACTTCTTCCACCATTCTATACTGTATATCACAATTTTACTGTTACTCTACATTACGTAACTACGTTACATAGATTATAATTCGGCTCCGTATCTCATTCCGACTTCTTCCATCATTCTATACTGTATAACACAATTTTACTGTTACTCTACATTACGTAACTACGTCACATAGATTATAATTCGGCCCCGTATCTCATTCCGACTTCTTCCACCATTCTATACTGTATACCACAATTTTACTGTTACTCTACATTACGTAACTACGTTACATAGATTATAATTCGGCTCCGTATCTCATTCCGACTTCTTCCACCATTCTATACTGTATACCACAATTTTAATGTTACTCTACATTACGTAACTACGTTACATAGATTATAATTCGGCTCCGTATCTCATTCCGACTTCTTCCACCATTCTATACTGTATACCACAATTTTGCTGTTACTCTACATTACGTAACTACCTTACATAGATTATAATTCGGCTCCGTATCTCATTCCGACTTCTTCCACCATTCTATACTGTATACCACAATTTTACTGTTACTCTACATTACGTAACTACGTTACATAGATTATAATTCGGCTCCGTATCTCATTCCGAAGCAGAGTTATTCTTAGGGCTTCCCCAACGTCTTGTTCTATGCAAATTAATCACTAAACGCTCCTGGCACTAATAAAAACAAACTTACGCAGGCTAAATTTTTATATATTAAGATAGAAATGTAATTATATTTCATTGATTCAAACTTCTAATCCAATTTTGCTTCTAGATTTAAATTTCATAGTAACATTATATACATCCTCCTCAAAACCAGATATTGAATATTTTTGAATATAGAATATATAATCATGACCTTATAAAATAATCACAGTTTTTGTACGCATGAGTTTTAATGTGAATGTGAGCCATATTAAGTAGGTACATAGTTTTTCAACGTTACGCTTCAGTTATTTTTTTATTGAACTTTGTTAATATTTTGATGATAGACAATCAAAATTTTAATGAAGGTCGAAATATCAGTTATTTTTTTATTTAATCGATGCACAGATGTGCCATTTGCGCACGTGTATTCGTGCAAATGGTTAATAACGATCATGCAAACTAGATTACCCTGCAATTATTGCTCAAAATGGCAAAAAACGCGGCGGTTAGATTCATTTAAATGGTTCACAGAGCTATTTTAATCCGATTTTGGTGGCTTTGCAATATTTGCAAATCATGGATTATTTTCAAACCGACAAATTGATTGCCGTTGTTCACTTTTTAATGTTTACCTTCCGGTCGGTAAACGACCGGAAAAAACTCTATGGATGTTTTTTAAACCTTGAATAACACTGTACTCGGAAATTAGGTATTCACTTGCTCTGTTTTCAATCTGCTACTCGAATCTTTGATTACTGTGGTCGACTCCACTGTATTAGGTATTTACCTACTCTGTTTTCAATCTGCTATTCGAATCGTTGATTGTTGTGGTAGAAACCACTGTATTAGATAGTATCCTACTCTGTTTTCAATCTGATACTCGAATCGTTGATTGATGTGATCAAAACCACTCTATGTTTATAGTTTAAAATTTTTGGAATAAACCTAATAGTTTATTTAATTAAAATTAGCACGTTAACAATACAATATTAATTCACTGAAGAGAGATAAAGTAAAGCGTCAAGCCGGATTTAATGTATAGACTGAGCGTAGCATAGCATAGTTCTGTTTCTACTCGGACTGTTCAAGCGTTTTACATATTTCATCCTTCTGTTGTTATGTTCCAGTTCCGGTTAAAGATGGTGGCCGTTTTAACCTTTTGTGCGCCATTGTGGCCGAGGGACAATAAAATCATCTATCTGTGTATATGTAGCTTTACTGAGGAAAATACTTACGGTATATTATAAACTTTTTTAAATAAGATGTCCGGGGGTAAAGTGCGCTAACTTCGGGTGGTGATTCTATATGATTTTAGAAGTAAAAAGGTCCAATGATTCAAATTGTCCAAAATTTCAATGTTTTAAGGTAGTTTTTAAGTAAAAAAAGTTGAATCTTAATAATGAAAAATAAATATTTTTATGGGAAAATAAACATAAGGATTTTGAAAAAAGTTATTTCTATTTTTTACTTCTACCATCATATAGAATCGCACACTCTAACCACGGAGACCCTGTATATAAACATCGTTTTGCGAACAACAAGTAAGTTTTAACGAATACAGAATTAGCTGACGTACGGCCATAGTTGAACATCAGCACACGACAGGTTAATGGTTCAGTAGACTTCTTTTTTTGAAACGTGATCGATAGATGAAATATTTTGTTTTGATTTATTAAATAAGATAAAATTAGAAAAATATATTTTTGGATGCAAGATTCACAGCACTAGGTACTAGTTTATATAAAACATAACGTTTATGTAATGGTTTTGGTTAAATTAAAATGAATGTCAATAAAATACTATAGTATTAAAAGATGCAATAAATATTTTTTTTTAACTCTCCGAGATTCATCCGTGTGATATTATCACGTTTGGAGGTGTGACCAAGCAGATTTAAAAATTCACGATATCTCTAACCTTAACATTGATCTTAAGATCATAAAATAACACGTATCCAATGGAAAAAATATATAACACGTCTGGTTAGAAACAAAATTAACTTTAAACGTGGTGACTAATAAAAACAGGTGTGGGTTTTTTTGGATCCACAAAACCTTACAAAGTTTATAAGTAGACTTTTTTGTTCATAATACATAGAAAGATTAAATAAACTTTTAAAAATCATTTAAATTACGGTATTAAACGATGAAATGGAGAAGGAGATGAAAATATGAATAAAACATAATTAACACTCTACCAATTAGGCATACCATTCCCCAATGTCCAGAATTGCAAGACTTGTCAACTAAAAGTCATGACCTTGAATTTTTTGGTGTAAGCCTTAATGATTTCTCAATACGTAAGTAATATTTTATATTGATGTGGCAGAAGTCGTGAACTTCATCGAAACTTTGTTCCTTGTCTTGACTTGACATTATCTTTATTGTCTATATATCCAATTTTTTTCGTAGCAGTAATTTTTTAATACTTCGTGTAATATGTAATGTGTTGTAATTGGACATCGTCCATTAGTAAATAAATAAATAAACAAATAAATGTATATTATTGTAGAAAGCAATCACTTTGTGGTTTGACATATTTATTAAAATAAAATAAAATAATTTTTGTTATAAAACCTTTTATAACCGACCGGTTTCGCTTTACTCAAGTATCTTCAGGGTACAAATTATTACTAGACAAGAAGTACAAAGTGTGAGCTTATATATAAAAACATTTTGAGGGAGACAACATGATATAAATATAACAAACACAATAAAAATTATTAAAAACTCGTGGTTTTAAAACAAAATTATTTAATTTTATTTTATTGAATAAATTTATCTTTAATCTTGCTTAGAATTACTGAATTATTTAATAATATTATTGTTATTAAATTTCTGGAATTGATCAAAGTAGAAAACACATATCTTTATCTTTTTTTTACATCTCAGAAAATTTTACATCTTGTGTATTATAGTAATTTTATTCAGTAATTTTTTTCTCTCTTCATTCCAAAAAAATGTCATTTTGCATTTTAAAACATTAATTTGTTACTATGTTAATTGATCCAGAGCCCAAAATAATAACGATGTATATAAAACGACTTCTGACGGTCGAAGGGTAAGGATCTCAATTAGCAAGCTAAAGGTCGCGGGTTTAAATCCCGGCGTGCGCAAATAAAAAATCATTTAAAATAGTATGTATATTATATTTGCTGCACTTTCTAAGGTGGAAGGTACTCTCAGTATCGCCCTGGTTTAAGACCACAATTCAGATTTGAAACGTTGCTTGAATTGGCTTTGGCCGTGTTCGATGACCAAATCTGAATAGCTAAGTACATCCCCACGGTTACGAGCTGTTGGGACTCTTGTGCGGTTAAAAATGACTGTTTGTAATGGTTGATAAATATAAACGCCCCGCTCTGTATATATATATTTTATTCTGAAGTACATGTTCGCATAAATAAAATCGTGGGAACAACATTTTTATAATAATGGACATTTTTACAAAAAAGTCACTTGATACTGGTAAACAAAACGAAATTACTAGCTTGTTCATATTCATTCAAAATAATGACGTGATTTTCACATGGTTTTTAGATACTTACCCATGAATGCCGCTTGCGAGCTAAATTAAAAAATAAACAAAATTAAAAGAGCACGGAAGTAAACAAAATCAGGTTTATTTATGTAAAAGGTTGTGTGAAAATTTTAACTGATAGGCTAAATATATCATTCCGTCACTGAAATGGATTTTTTCTAGCTCATTTCAAATAAATTTTTTTTTTTATTTAAACAATTTTTACGATAGTATCTAAACACATGTACCTATAATACAAGATCAAACTAGTAATAAAATATCATGCTATTTTTTTCTGTTTTATGATACTCGTATGAGCACCTAATAAGCATAAAATAATCGTTAGTTTTCCCAGGAATTCAATAATGAAACGGTTTTAATAAAACTATTAGAAAGGTAATAAATATTAAAACTGTGTTATTTTCAAACCCAATTTCTTTTTATTAAATTCTATTTTTTTAAGTATTAGATCATAGCCGAAATACTTAGCACAGATACATCTTAACTACTTTATTTAAATCTGGGGAAATGTATATACATACAAGGTGTCCGGTGGTAACTTCGGGAGATTACTATACACGATTATAGAAGTAAAAAGAAAATAAGCTTTTTCATAATTCTAATGTTTTAATGTAGTTTTATGTAATAAAGATGAATTTTTGCATAGAAAAATAATAATAACATTGGAATTTCGAAAAAAGTTATTTAAGAAACAAAAGCGTTGACAATAAAAAAACAGTACGAATATTATATAATATTTTGTCATATACCATATAAAATAAATAATAAACTAATAGAACATAAACTCACATATTCATTGAAAGGGTACCTACATTTTTACCTATTTGACAAACAATTTCAAATTTTAAAAAACTTTTCTCAAATTTTTTAATTCGTGATTTTTGCTTCATTTCGCTTTAGTGTCGTGATAAATAAAAATATTTTTGCTTTAAGTGCTGTGTTTATAAAACAATAAAACATACTCTCACATTGTGAAACTTAAACTTAAAACTAAAATGTGAGATTATGTTCCAAAATTATTATAGATTATGTTTCAAAATTACACTAGGATGTCAAAAAATAGAACACATTCCTGTCTATTCCTATACTGTTTTTAATGTTTTTATACTAGTTGTGAAGTTTTTGCAAGGGGATGGTAAAAAAACAAGGATTTAAATAAGAACATATTACATAATTAGGCATTTTCGACGTGTTGTTTCAAAATTGTTTAAAAAAAAAGTATTGACTGAAATACAATTTGTAATGTAGGTGCTAAGAAGAATCAGGACTTTCAACTATTTACCTACTGCTAATAAACCAACAAATAATGTGGATAGAATTATTAATATACTGAAACTAAATGGGAAATAATTCTTAATTAATCAAGTGAATGTTAGACCTCCAAAAGGAACATACTATTATTATTAATCATTTTCGGCAGGGTTTCGCTGTTGACCAGGCGTTGAGTTTCAAGGATTTGCCTAAAGTCAATATGATATGCTTTTTAATACTACGTACTGGTATGCAAAAGTCTAATATTTATTAATTATTTACCTTTTCAATAAACAATAAGTAGGTACCTTTTCATCCTTACCATAAATTAAGAGTAAATTTGCACTTGTTTTCGACTGATATTGGACACATTTTGCCCGAACAACAGACCAATTGAATTGTCAAACAATAAAATAACTTCAAGGTGAAAGTGAAACCTTTTATTTACTCACTTGAGACATTCACAACAATATTTAAGTTGAATTTTTGTTCCGGGTCTTTGACCTGCCTCATGAAAAACTTATGATATTGATTTTTTTGTGAAACATAGGTATGTTTGGTTAAGTGAGCTTTGTAAAAATATAAATTAGCTTCAATCTACAATCACTTTGTCTTTTGAATTAAACAATTACCTTGTAAATCAAAAAAATATTTATACATATTTGTAGCTTTCTGGTTTTGTTCTTAAATAAGTACCTACTAAAACTATTATAGGGCCTAACATATTATTAACCAACAAAAAACACAGATTTCTAGAAAGACTGAGGACTTAAACAAAAAGTGATATTTTTATGACGGACGACAAATCAACCTTCGAACTTTGAATTAATCAGTGGAAGCGGTAGGAAAACAGATTGTAGTTCAAATTATAATAATAAATATTTTCTGCATTAAAATAACCTCTTTAAGTACCTACGTATTTATTTAAATTAATTTTTCCTCAAATAATCACGCAGTTCTATTTCTAGAATAACTCTTTAAAAATACATCTTTTCAAATATTGTTTTTTTTTAATAAATGAAGTGGAATCGAGGAAGTAGTAATTAATCCACTTTCCAAAATCCGATCGGGCTGAAACTCTGCAAATAAACTCGCTGTCGATTACAAAATATTCTATCAACTTTTGGTGGCATTCATGCTAACACACATTTTTCTGAATTTGGATGACATTATATTAATATACAAAATAAATGTCGGTACTATCAAATTAGAATTTGATTTAGTTGTTAGCGTTGTTTACTCCAGTCCCTGGAGAGGAAGGTTCAATCCTTAGTCAAATAAAAAAACGTAAATATATTTTATATATATTAGTAAAAATGTTTGGTAGATGTTTTGTAAGAAAAAAAATCTTTGTTTTTTTCGGTTTAATTTTTTTGTATTTAGTACTATATTTTAACGAATAAATTTACAATTCATATTCAAGTTCATCCAAGAATCAAACAATGGACTCATAATTAATTTGTACACTCATAATATAGTGCTAAAACAAATATCAGAGTAACTACTTCCATACCATCATTGCCAGAATATTCCTAGAACGTTAGAATTATATTTAAAGCGTTTTTACAGTACGCAATCAGAATAATTAGCATGTCGTAGGTGGTAGAACTGCACGGAGGTATTTCCCCGTGGTATTATTCTCATGCAAATTATGTTTACCTTCTTTAATCCACGTCGAGAATAACTTTATAACTTCAAGGAATAAATACGAGTACTAGTGAACCGTTTGTACATATTCTCTTTTCTTTCTTTTACACGTATTTTATATCATCTGTGGGGAAGTTAGGTACTCTGGCCTATCTTGACTCTTCTCTATAAATGTACTTAAACTTAAATTTAAAAAAGACACAATGTTAAGAGAATTAGGAATTGGCATGATAATTATTAATAAATGGCATGCTTTTGACCGTATTTTTAAATTGCATCATAGTTAAGGTTTTAATTGAAGCGTGTTTGCGTGGTTAGTGAATTGTGCGCAGTATAAAACACGCCATTTTGAACACCATGCAAATATAATAATTACAATCATTCCCCGTGTAATCAACATAATATTATTGAATGAAAAATGAAACAGTAGTAGATAACGTACTTACTTTAGAATAAAATGAAAAATAAAATAAAAATTATTTATTTATCATTATTTCTTTAATGGAAATTTTTATATACGAAATAAAAACATAATTAATAACATAGTAATAATTCACACGTACAATAATAGTAGAACTTCATTTCATAATTATGTATACATATTTTTATAAAGATTTACCCCCATAAAAGCTATGCTTGTGTGTATAGGAGAGGTGTCATTTATTAAGTTATTACTCGCAGGAAATTTTTTATCGCTATTGTTTTTTTTAGTTTTAATAAGAGTTTTAATTTTTTTTAAATGTATGCTCTTTTTTGTTCATTCAATTTCGATTCTTATATTTTCTAGTTTTTTTATTTTAAAAATCGATTCTTCGCTATTTGTAGTTCCGTTCATCCTAAGTTTTTTTACATTTCGGAATCGAAATATTATATAGGTATCTTATATTATAAGATAACTGTAGTGGTAGTTTCAAAACTATTATTTTAAAATTAGCTTCACGCAGAAGACCCTGAAGAAATTTTTTTTCTCAAGGCTTGTTTCATCCTTGGGGATTCTGGGTGGAGGATTTTTAAGGATATGAATGGGAAGAGGTTCTGAGAAGGAAAAAGGTAGGGGTCTGAGGCCAGTTTCATACCTCCCATTGCAGTGTAAAACGATGGGTCGAGGGAGTCCGGCTGGTGAGATGAACGTGTCTCCCTCAACCAGCCTCTTCCAATCTGGCCTGGTGGGCAGATAGATCCGCCGCCAAAACCTTAAAAAACCTCACCCCTGCTAAGTCACCAAATGTAGCTAACCACTTTTGGTGACCTATTGCAGAGGTGTATGTTTTCCAATAAATTATACCCGCCTCCGAAAATCTATGTATTTTTCAATGTTCCTCACGACAGGGGTAAACCCTGTTTTATAGAGTTCATCAGTCTTCACAATCCTAAGGGCCCATGTTCTAAGAACTTAAAATTGCATATCAATATAGTGTCACGCAGAGCGGGATTCAAAGTTATAGACTTTTGAAAGTCTAATGGGTAGACTGTTGAAATTTTAAGGTGGTTTTATTTCTATGTAACTGTTTTGGGTTAAAAATTTCTGCTTAAAATCCAGCTTGCTGAGCATCAAAGGAAGAATAAACCACCTGTTAGTGATTAATTTGATATGATAACAATATTTATAGTAGCACGGAAGTACGTTTTAGCCCGAGACAATGAGGTACAGTTTAGCGGCACGTAAGGTGCGTGAACTTGAGATGGGCATAATATGATTTCAACAGCCGTGCTAGGTCACCGGTAATTTATTTGTCAAACGAGAATAATGAATAGCCTTCGTGGGACCAAGTCACATTGTTTGCCGTGCTTATAAATTATCTATGAACAACTAGAGCGAGTTTATTCAAACCAAATCTAGATTTTTGTTATGTTTTTAGATAAGCAACGTTATCTCATCAAGTGTATAGCGATGAATCAACAGCTAAGTGTATCACTTAGCATCAAAAATCATTTTGGATCGAAAACAAATTTTATGATCCAATACTTTTTGCTAAGAAAATTATTCTTAACTTATTCTTATACCTTCGATATTGACGTCATTGATTCTTGCAATAAAACTAATGTATGTAATATTATTTAAATGGCTATTTTCTGAAAGCTTTCTGTAACCTTCACAATTATTAAGATTTAAAATATTCAATGCCGGCTTTATTATTCACAAATATTTAGCACTTTCAACTATTTTAAGTGCATTATTATAAAACATTATAATATTTCCAAGCATTAGTGTATGAATTTATGGTTTTTGCGCTAGTGAATGAAGATTCATCTGCGTACCTTGAATATCTTTAGTTTTATGGCAATTCTTGATAAACTATACCGTATTTCCCGCCCCCGTGGTCGAGTAGTACCACGTGTAATTATTTATAAATAAATATAAATAATTATACATTTGAGAGTAATAAAAGCATTAATACATTTTATTTATAAAAAAACGATACAAATATATTTTTTGTACATCATACACAAAAAATGTGCTTGCGACGCCTGGGTGGGACCCACACGCGATGTCATCTCAGCCACTGACCGGTCAAATATGATTACTATATAAAACTGTTATTTTTATGAAAAACAAAAAACGGAAAAGTGGATTTGCGTTTTATAACCCAACATTAAATATTTATTTAGCAGCTGGCTGCCTTTGAACGCATTATAAATCTCGATCGGCTTAATCGGTTTTGTCGTTTAACGTTAATATGAACCAACATTGTTTTTAAGCTGCATGTACAAAATTCACGTAGTCTTTGGAGAGATGGGAAGATTCACTGGTATTTCTAATGTAATGACGTACTAAAGTTAACGAGAACTTGCGTACGTGCATGTGTGACATTAACTTAACAATCTGTCAGATGACTGAAGTTTTGTCAATCCACTGTAAGGAATGACCTTCACATGTAGAACTTGATTCATTGAGGCATGACAATGAAACTAAAAAGGAAAACATTTCGTCAATATATTCGTACCTTCTTTACTCTTTCTAATCGGGATTGCAATTAAATATTTTTTCTTGTACCATTCTCTTAGAGTGTCTTAATCAAACGAATCAAAGAATTATAAAAAATGTTCGCACTCAACATATATTCATTTTTATGGTAAAAGAACAGAAAAATTTGTTTTGATTTCCGTGTCAATGTAAAAAGTTTTAAAATGATATTGTTTATGTACAATATTATTGTGATAAATTTATTAATCTCTCAATCGAATTGATAGCCTGATCACTATCAAAATCTAGATAATATTGTAATCATACGTATATAATATGATGAAAGAAACCTGGTTACTTAAGGTTAGGTCATCTGTCTTATGTCACTCTTGGGTCTCACTCACATTCTCACACATACACACACACACATTAACATACGCGCAAACACACACACACACACCCTCACACACACCCTCTCTCACTCATACATACACACACACACACACATAAACAATATTTGTTGCAGAGAGGAAAGAGGGGATTCACAAAGCATTAATGAATGCTAATTTCGGTGTTCGCACTGAACTGACTTTAAAACGCGATTCATTGGCCTTTCAACCAATAGACAAAGCTTTTATCGCTTTTCTATGAACTCATTATATTTATGCATTTCTATAAAATTATCTGGTCTCGAACAACACAATAATTTGTATTCTAAAAAAATTATTTCCAATGTAATTAATTTTATTTTGGTATTCATAAGTAAAAAAAATACTAATGTTGGTTCTCCTGTTTTGTTATCCTAGCGTCATTACTGATATGCAGAACTAATGATCCGTATAAGGGAAGCTATTATAAGACTGAATGCACCATTTTTTTGAGGTGCTACCATTATATTCGCTCTATATAACAATAATTCGACATGCAACGGGATTGATTTGAAATATATAATTTTGTCACATATTGTGTGATATTCAAATGCCGCATTGATGCGTGTTTGACTAACGTGTAGAGGGCTTTTATTTTGCAAAGGAAAATTATTCACGATAGCAGTGTTACAAGATAGAATGTTAGGATAATATCATGCTAATCGACTTTTCTTACGCATAAAGGGTGAAATCTGTTTTAATGTAATTATCTTTATTTTCATGTGACTTAATATTAAGTATGGTACCCTTTATTTAAGTCATTATTATTCCGCATCTACTGTATTTAATTTTCATGCATGTAAAAATGTAAGCACTCGGTTGGTCAAAGAATTCTTATAAAAATATGTATTATCTCGTTAAGTGAAGATATGTTTTATTATTATTGAAATACTGAATAATTTTAACATTTTGCATTACTACAAGAAAACCGTTATAAAATATATAAAAACACAATCACTACAAAAAAATTTGAAATACAATTTTATTTATTGAATTAAAAATTTTGCAATTTTCTTATGTAATATTACGCTGTACCCGAGAAAACTGTAGCGAATCTCTTGTTATTTCCACAATATTTTAATTGATATGACTGTAGCAAATCTCTTGTTATTTCCACAATATTGTGATTGATATGACTGTAGCAAATCTTTTGTTATTTCCACTTTATTGTGATTGATAAAACTGTAGCAAATCTTTCTTTATTTCAACAATATTCTGATTGATAAAACTGTAGAAAATATCTCGTTATTTCTACAATATTGTGATTGATAAAACTGTAGCAAATCTCTCGTTATTTCCACAGTATTGTGATAATTGAAAAAAAAAGATTTTTTCTGTAAAAATATTCGTGGAAACATTGTTTTCATTTGTTTCTCCGGTATGCACGTAATAAAAACGAACTAGGTTTTCGGCTCTCCTAACATTTCGTGTTTTGGAGTTGCATCCGTTTGCTTCTCAGGTATGAACGTAATCAAAAATTTGACCTACGCAAACAGATAACACCTACCTACGTTGTATTCAAGATTTAAGATAACATTTTGTTGACATTGTTATGATCTTAGCTTTATTTTATTTTATTTTTATTATTTAATCACCAGAAAATGTGTAATGCACTTATTATAAAACAAGAATATATTATTAGGTACCTATAAAAAATGTATGAAGAGCAGAATTTATGCAAGCTGAAAGGGAACGAAGACGTATTACGAAGTTACTTTCGAAAAAAAACATACTAAGTACATTAAATTTATCAACACGAACCTCTAAAATACATTGAGATAGTAGACATAGACTTACTATAGAGCTAAGATTAACTACTAAAATTAGAACTAAAATTATTTACCGGATCATGCCATCAAGTATATATACGAGTATATATTTTTTTTTACTTGTGCATACAATTTTCATAAATAGTCGGGGACGCCCGAGGAAGCCATGGCACGACCAAGTGAATCAGATACTTGAGTCGGGCCATGTCAAGAGTCAGAACAATAGAAGAGTATGTATGAGACAATGTATGAATGTGAATGAGGCAAGGAGTGTGTGCCAAGACCGAGTTGTTTGGCGGGGAAACGGCGTGATGGTTAGTTAGTTAGTAAGAAGTGCAAGAGATACATAGTTAGTTAGTAAGATTGCAGCGCCCTTGAGGTGATTTCTCACGAAAACGGCGCTATATAAATTAGCCAAATATTATTATTATACAGTAAAATTCTCCTAATATAAAACATGGGAGTGTGATGGACTCGCCCTGGAATAAATATATATTTTAATTTTTTGTAGGAAAAATGAATTCTGGTCTCTCCAATCAAAATGTATACAGATGTGGCATTTGGTGGAGATACTAGGTATTAAAAGGTCAGGGCGCCAAATAATAAATGAGACCAATCAGAGGGGTCGATGAAAGTTCACATTAAATGCACCACCCATCAGTTTGAGTTATTGTCGTGAGAAACAGCCAACAGTATTCTGACAAAAATTTGCCCGGTTTGACGTCTCCATATGTCGAAGTTAAGATTATTTTAAACAAGTGCTTAAATTTATGATGTGAGCAAAAAAAAACTAGGAACATGCGAGAAACCTCCGTGAGAGGTTGGCAATTCTCAGATATAGTTCCATTGGGGTTGAGTAATTTGACGCGGGTTGGGGTAGACAGAAAAAAACCCTAACAAAGTTATAATAATAATTAGCCTTTTATTCTGAACATCTGTTAGGTATATTAATATTAGAAATGTTTTGTTTGTTATAATATATCAAGAAGCTCAGTTTGCCTCTTGGCATAGGCCTCCTCTAACAATTTCTATTGGGACCTGTCAAGCGCTACTCTTCTCCATTGATGTCCAGCCGTGAGTTTTAGGTCGTCTTCCCATCTCATGTGTTGACGTCCTCTACTTCTCTTGCCATCTCTAGGATACCAGTCAGTGACATTTTTACGCCATTTCTCTTGTGGGTCTCGGATCATATGATCTGTCCATCTCCATTTTTGTTGGTCTATTCGGGTAACTATATCGGCAACATTAGTTATCTCCCTAATTTTGCTACATCTCACTCTGTCCTGTTTTCTTATTCCTGTCAAAATTCTTTCCAACAAAGTTAATGAGAAACTATTTAAGTCAGCTAAGTTGATGATTCATTACGTGGGGAATGCGCTGCAAAATAAGGTTGAGTAATTTTGTTAACGATTTGGACCAATTATAATTATGACAAGCGATGTAAATCACATTTTATCAGGATGAGGTTGGAAGTTAATAAATTAAAATAATACTCGTACGAAGAATTAAAAATATAGTGCTAAAATTGTGCAATTTACGGGCCTGTACTCTGTACTCTGTACGGTACTCTGAAAACCGGGCTAAAATGTTCAAGCAGGTACGCCACTGGACCTGAGAGGTCAGTTACAGTAAGTGAAACAAAAAATTACACAACGTGACAGTTTAATTCGATAATATTGAAGGGTTGACATACCGCGACAGGCACGTAGCTAGAGATAGCTAAACGCGTAGATCGGGTGAGATTGACACATTAGTTGACGGGGGAGACCATTACAGGAGCAGAGTGTAAAGTTATAAGTAACTGTATGTAAATGGTCAAATAATAATGTTAATGGTACACCTCACTAGGAAAACTTATGCTGAGGTATTTAACACAATTATTACAGTTTTATTAGTTATAGACATAATGACAATAGTAAAAATTTAGTGAAAATAAAAATAAAAACACACTACATTTGAATTTGAAGAAATTAAGGAGAAAAATAAAAAAGGATATGTAGATATTATAACAATTGTAAGGATTTCAAAATATCACCAAATTATTTATGTAAAAATATTATCTTTTTACACGGAGAAAAACGAGTGTTACTAATTTATAAAAATCCAATTAAAAACGGGATTGCATGCCGTTTCCTGTTAAGCTTTTAGTACATTCCTAATAAATCGGACACACGTATTCATGCACCTGCATTTATCCTAATAATATATACTGACAAAATTCTCAAATAGTAGAGTTTTTATGAACACGTATTCCGGCACGCAATAACACATTCGTATTTTATTGAAAGTTTATTAGGAAACCTATCAAATCATTCGTTAAAGACTTGCAATTCTGTTTTTAACCGGATTACAAATAATTTGAAGAGATTCTTAATAAATTAGCAATATTTTATATCAGTACGTGTTCTCAGTGTGAAGTAGATTTAATTATATTACACAAATACTAATTACTGTGTATAATACATGATATGTATTATTATCATTAATATGAATTCTGAGGCAATACATTCCTATGCACAGTTAAATTTAATGTTTAAAGCCAATATGGCACACAAAAATCTGATCGATGACAATTTTCTTTTGTCGAAATTATCTGTATAACAATAAAATGTAGCATCATGTTTAAGTTCGGGTACCCTAAAAATTACAGTCATACGTACCTTGGTTCTATCGGTTAACAATAAAGCCATTTCCACACTGGTCAGTGTAAAATCAACAAATCCCAAAATAAATAACTAGCAAGTATTCAATTTAATACTTTTGAAATAATGTGTACACTGCAAGAGGTGACACGTGTGCAAGTAGCCTGCATTCTTAAAAAAAATTGCCCAACAACTTTAAACCTTTTATGCTACTAGAAATTGTAAAACATTAGGTTGGTAAATTTTCTTGAATTTATACCGCTTCAAATCATATAATGTAATATGATTTTACACGTTTGTAAATAATATTTTGCTAGAACGCATTTTATTTTCTAACTCATATATATTTCTATGCTGTTGAAAATATAATTATTTACAATTTTTTTAACACCAATATTAATGAAGGCAGATAACTCAACATTCGAAAGTGTCACTCAAATAGGTACCTACATACGTATGTGTATTTATATGTATGTATATACATTATTTATATCCTGTACTAAATAACTTACTTACAAATGTAGGCACAAATGCCATTATTGTAATACATAGGGTCAAATAATGAATATTTTTGATAACTACATATGTGTATGTATATGTATGTTTATATACTCGTATGTATATCCTGTACTAAATAACTTACATACAAATGTCGGCACAAATGCCATTATTGTAATATATAGGGTCAAATAATGAATATTTTTGATAGTTAATTACCTGCATTCAAAATGATAACTTTTATTCAAATTAATTACAATAGTTTATAAGAGTGAAAATTTATGGAAATTTTGAGACTAAACCAATCACTGATGTGGAAGTTCTTTTCTCTCATTTGAATTTTGGAACTATATTTAGGCACATTTTCAAAATATCCCGTACAAATTGGGTAACTGGCATCTAAAAAATTGTGTAAATTTGCTCGACACAAAAAGAAGAAACCTCCATTATATTGATCACATCACAAATATCGACAAATATAATAACACAAAGATTTGTAGATACGGACGGTGATCAATATTCATCGTCGAAACATTGTTTGAAAAGGGTTCAGCCATAAGAGCACTTAAGTCTCTCAGGGTTTTATTAGATTTTAAATTACGTTGTATTAATTATACTTATAATTATATACATATGCCCTACACACGATCCGACAAGAAGAACAACTTGCAGACAGCATGTCGAACCGCCAACCGAATCATTATTTATTTATATATTCTACACCCATACGGGCTTTTGAAAACATTTGATATACATAATAGTTTAGTGCAACAGTAATCTAGAAATAAAAGTTTGCTATTAGCTATATGGAAGTTAGTTAATAATATTATTTAGATTTGTTACTATAGCCTTCTTGTAACTATATTCCGTGCAGTTGAACACATCTACAATTTGTGCGAAATTATTTCCAACTGTGTGTAATCTAGGTACAAGTGTGTTTCTAAATACTCGTAATACCATTGTTGTAGTTAAAAACAATTTTCGATCGAGTAGTTCTAGTTAGTATGTTGAAGATAATTAGGCTCAATAAATCAGGGCTGTCCATAATTCCATTAACAATTTTAAAAATAAAAGTCTTGTTGGAAACATCTTGTTGGAAACATCTGAGAGTATCAATAATTTCAATACTTTTTCATCAAGTGTTTGTACTTTATTATTTCTAATGGTAGACCGAGTTTAAAGTTAATATATCTTAGAAATTTATGCTGATTGTGTTAATGGAATCGCAGTATATTTTGAAGAGACGGGAGCAGATAGAAGAATTATATTCGACTTGAAGAATTATATTTTTAATGTTGACAAGTTTTTAAAGTCCCTGCCATTACGGAGAATGAGGCCAAGCATTTTTAATGCTATATTTGTCACTGTATTGATGTAAGAAGAAAAATACACTTTTAAAAAAAGTATGCCAAGATTATTAATCCTTTTAGGGTGGATTGTCTTCCTCAAAAAAAATCCGACGGCTCGACAAAGGAAATAATAATAATTCGACTAGCGTTTTGCCTACGCACGATCCAGCTATGTTTCCATT
This sequence comes from Hesperophylax consimilis, assembly GCF_061612785.1. Taxonomy (NCBI): domain Eukaryota; kingdom Metazoa; phylum Arthropoda; class Insecta; order Trichoptera; family Limnephilidae; genus Hesperophylax; species Hesperophylax consimilis. Next base: position 19,211,517 of record NC_142841.1, on the reverse strand, counting down.
AATGTCTCATAAATTAAATGTAGTCGTTTATTTAAATAGTAGCTACATTCTCATATACGTAATGAGAATTCTCAAACGTGCATTAATGGGAAGGCGCATCAATTCACATTATTGTTTATTTGCCGGCAGGTTTATGCAAATGTTATTTACAAGTTTGTTATCGTGATATATTATTTATGTTCCATATAAAAGGAATGTTTTGTTCACAAATATATAAAATAAAGTGCAGTTTCGATTGCATAGAGCGTTTCAAAGAATTTGTATAAAAAACTATAAAGAAGCGATAAATTTATTAGATAATTTGCTATTGCACGCATATGAGTGGTAATACTCTCAGTATCGCCCTGATCACCTGATTACCATGTAAGTGGTAATACTCTCAGTATCGCCCTGATCACCTGATTACCATGAGTGGTAATACTCTCAGTATCGCCCTGATCACCTGATTACCATATGAGTGGTAATACTCTCAGTATCGCCCTGATCACCTGATTACCATATGAGTGGTAATACTCTCAGTATCGCCTTGATCACCTGATTACCATATGAGTGGTAATACTCTCAGTATCGCCCTGATCACCTGATTAACATGAGTGGTAATACTCTCAGTACCGCCCTGATCACCTGATTACCATGAGTGGTAATGCTCTCAGTATCGCCCTGATCACCTGATTACCATGAGTGGTAATACTCTCAGTATCGCCCTGATCACCTGATTACCATATGAGTGCTAATACTCTCAGCATCGCCCTGATCACCTGATTACCATATGAGTGGTAATACTCTCAGTATCGCCCTGATCACCTGATTACCATATGAGTGGTAATACTCTCAGTATCGCCCTGATCACCTGATTACCATGAGTGGTAATACTCTCAGTATCGCCCTGATCACCTGATTACCATATGAGTGCTAATACTCTCAGCATCGCCCTGATCACCTGATTACCATATGAGTGGTAATACTCTCAGTATCGCCCTGATCACCTGATTACCATATGAGTGGTAATACTCTCAGTATCGCCCTGATCACCTGATTACCATTCAGAATTATAAACATGCTTGGTAACAATTGTTTTTATATAATTCTGACAAAACAGAGTAATATTCAATATGATAAATTTACCTTTTTTTAAAAAAAATACTTTAGTTATTGTCAGTTTCTATTATCGAACTTTAAGTTTCACTTAAGTTTTTTTGTTTATATGATGTGACATTTATTTTATTTAATGCGTATTGTTGTAAATTAAATTTATGCTTTATGTATAACGTCCATTTTCTACGGAATGTAGCTTTGCATACTTCTGAATAGTCAGTATTTGCCAACCCTTCTCTTCTCCGACTTCTCCCTCTCCTCAATTTCTTCAGCTTCACAGCGTACTCCGATAAGTTATTTCCTTTGTATTTCATTCTTGTAAAAGTAAAAGAAAAAAATTACTAAGATAATGAACCAATTTTTATTTTATTTTTATGTTGACGAATAAATTTTCTTTGATAATTTAAAATGCTTCATTTTCGATTTGCCGCCAAAATGACAAATTCGTTTTTATTCGTGACACTTGAGACGTCATACCAGACTTTGGAGTAGTCTATGTCATGATGACGTTGTTGCCAGTTGGAACCGCTTCATGATGTTAGGTCGTTTTTGAAATCAATAATTATGATTGAAAATTATAAATTACTTTATTTTTAGTACGATTATCGTAGTCAGAAAAATAAACCTTCTTCCACACATTTTAATGGTACATAGTTTTTGAAAATACATCATTGGGTATGCCATAGATTCACTCTCTCCGTAAAGGACTCTTGTGAGGCATTTACACAAAAAGTATTTGATTAGTCGTTATTGCGCGTAAACCTTTGAAGTATTTGTCCACTATCGTTCTTTGACTTAGTAATGTAATTAAATACAAAGTCAGATAATGCTTCTGTCTGGTAAATGGCTGGTTAGGAGCACAAGAAAAAGGGCTTCGAATTTAAACGTCTTAGAAAGTAAACACGCAAAAAATATAAAGATAACAAGCTCATTTTATCCATAGAACTGTTTACGCTGTTGTCGGCAAATAAACGACGCCGGGTTTCAATCTAGTTTAATAATTTATGCAAGATCATAGATACTAAGTACCTGAATCAAATATATCATGTGATTTTTAGCGTTCATATTTTGCACAAGCAATCCAGGGCCGTTTCTCTCAAGAAGTGCAAAAACGTAAGTAAACATTTATAATGTATGAGTGACCGTACCTCCCACTATTTGTGTTATAAATTTAAGTTATCAGTCGCTTTTCATTATTTTACACAGCGGCGGCAAATTCAACGTTATCTGAGAATTTACACAAATTAATGTTTCTTGAATGATTGTAGAATGAAAAACGCATTTCCACTGTACTTATAAATTCAATATTACAACCCTTTTCTCTAAGACTATTTGTGTATTCACTCCATTACGAAAACAGTGTTAAATAACTTATTATGTTGAATACTTCAATTTTGCCGGAAAATTTGCAGAAAGTGAAAAAAATGACCAACGTTGAGTTATATTATAATTTAACGATATGCAAAACAATAAAACGACAACGATACTAAATACTTGCTTCAATAGGTTCAATCATAAAAAAAACTTCTAAATATACAACTGTTTAATAGGAAATAGAATATTTACGAACACGTTTATTGATGCATATCGCACATGTTTTGTAAAACTAATCCAAACATCATAAAAAAAGTAAAATTAAAAAAAAAAATACTATGCGTTTATGAGTTTTTTAATGATTGTTAAAAAACAATTATTTTGTTGAAAACTATTTTTGCGTCGTTAATATTAAGAGCTTAACAAACTGCATGTAATTTTTAACGTCTTGTAAAGTATGATTTAATATCGAAAATATTATAATATGAATAAAAAAAATCAGGTTATGTAGCTTATAAAATAAAATACAATATAATAGATTCGAAGATTGTTATGATATTTTCTTAGAACACAATTTTTTATTATCTGAATTGAAAACGATTACCAAATGTATTTTCTATGATAAGCACAATAGCTGTCACGCGTTAAAAAAATCTGAAAATACTCAGTACTTACGTACCTAATTCAAAATAATTTGGAAAAAATAAATTATTTTTGCCATTCCTATCAAATAAAAATACTGTTTTTAGACACTGGACAAAACTAGTGGTTTTTATAAAACTGATTAAAATATTATGTGTGTAAATAAAATTATGTTCTATGTTGAAACAATATATATAACTAATGTTTGCTTAGCATAAAACGTGTACATGCATCGCTATAAGTGATTTCAGGATTGTCAGAGTGCTCTGTGAAGCGTATACATTAGAATTCACGTGGTTGACGCTTAAACCCCCCTTCCCCGCGACCCGCGATAGCATGGCGCGCTGGAAAACTTCAACACTGCCTCAGTTCTAAATGTACTGGCAAGAAAAGCCAGCGGTTTTCCGAGGTTTTGTCGAGCGTGCCGGTCCAGTATGAGTCGCGCCTTATAAAATCGAACAAATCAACGTTTTTCAAAGATTGCATCCAAAGTGTGTTATATTGATTCGATATATACAATATAATAGTGGCAGTGATCAATTTAATAAAATAAGTGATCGATCGGATAATATGTAATTTATATTTCACATATAAATCATTGTGTACTTATAAACTTATAAGTTTATAAGCACAAATAAATTCTAATATTATGTTATTATATGCAACATTTTTGCAAGACTTAAGTCGTTAGTTTATGGTTGGATCATAAGTTTGACACATACTACGTATATTACGTAAGGGAATTTTATCTCGAGGGGATTTGTGTGCTTCTTTAAAATTAGCATAAAATTCGTCGAGTGCTATAATCACCTGTTTTAGGAACAAGTACGCAGAACGTAAAAACATGAGTAATTTATTGGTTGAGTGTAATATAGTGTTTTTCCCTAGACACTCATTATTCGTGTGATATTAGTGTTTTATCACCGTCTTCTGTTTACCTACCTCACGATGTGGTTTTTTACCTTGAATATACCTATTATAAATCATATCTTTCTTGGCGGTTGCAATAATATTTATAAACATAGGTCCTGATTCTCATGCAATGAAAACTTCATTTAAATCCCTAGTCCAAACTACTCACCGCTGTTTGAAACCAGGGAAACTCTAGCATCTCAAAATGGGGTATGTTGTAAGGTTTAGGAAACTGAGAAGGGTGAAAAGTGCCAGCCTATTCAGATCTGGGTTCAAATCACAGCTAAAAACATTTCAAGTAAAGTTTTGATTCTGAATGTTGGTCGTTGGGCGTAACTTGTAGTATCTAATACTTTAATTCTAGATATTTATTTGTATTAAATTCTTACGAAGAACTTGTGGAAAAGTTTTACACAGACGAAGAGCAATCAAGGCTTGTATCTAGTCAAATTAAAGCGTTATCACTAGATAATTACATTATCTAATTAACAATTATGATTTGTTTGACGTTGTGAACGCCATTGCATGTCAGTTAGCAGCCACCCAATTTGAAGCATATAGCTAACTTTTTGCCAGCTTGTTTACTTTGTAGAATGCAATAAAGTTATTTTATAAGGTGATACATATTTGGTTTACCTAGGTAGCGTGTAATTTGTGAAACACTCTCGTCAAGAGTCATGCCAAACCAAATGAGTAGGTCAATCTATATAAATAAAACGCAATATCCAAATATGCGTGCCCTATAGACTTAAAAACAACTGGACCGATTTTGCGGACAATTTCAAAGTTTGTTTTTATCAATACCTGAAGTGTTTGTAGAGTGGTTTGAATCTTAGAAAATTTCATAGACGACAGAAGACGAGACAAACACTGGAATGAGATAGAGGGTAAGATTGAAGTCGATATAATGGGTTTTTCAACACTAAAAATGCGAATTTTAAATGAATACTAGAAAAATTCCAGGACGTCCGAGGAAAACATGACATGGTGAAATGGATCAAATACTTATGTGTGTTAAAATGTGACGTATGTGTCAAAGAACAGGGTGTAAGGATAATACATGACGCAGAAGTGAATGGTACGAGTCCAGGACGCTCGTAAACTTTAAAAAAAATACAATAATATTATTTCCAGCTTATAAATGCACCCAGTTTTCCGTTACACCAGAATTCACAACTTCAACCATCATTACCTCGAGCAACGAATGAATCAGTTAAATTGTAGGTAAATATTGAAATTCAAAGGGTGATCGATAAATGATTACCGAATTTATAAATACGGAAAGATAAACATAAAATATTTATCGTGATTTATTTTTGGAGTATTTTGCCGTGTGGCGCTTCCTCCCTCTTTAGTTGACGTTTCGGACAGCGTTACAATGTCCATCATCAAGGCAGATGTGTAATCGTGTAACGCTATCAGAAACATTTGATAAAAAAGGAGGAAGCGCAACACGGCTTAGTATCCCAAAAATAACCAACAAAAAAAATTTTCACCGCGAAAATCTCAAATCATAGATATATTGTAAACACATTCATTTAAGCGTGGCAATCTTACTGTGATACAATACTCTTAAATTCCAACCCCACCATAACGTGACGGCTTCCGTGGTTAAGTGGTTACAATCCTTGTCTACGAATCCGGAAGTCGCGAGTTTAAAATGCGGATATAAATTTTGTTTGATTAATTTATGTTATTTCACAATTGATTTATAAAATAACAAACATATAAGTAGATTATTTGCGGAATATCCCAGAGTGGCAGATACCTTCAGTATCGCTCGGGTGAAATAATACCAATCAGAATCGAAACGTTGCTTGAAATGCCTATAACGATGTTTGGTGATCATACCTCAATAACCAGGTACTGCCTCGCCTTCCTCTTCCCTATCTCCTTCCCTCACCACTCACAACGTTCAGCCTCACAACATATCTATATCAATTAGGAATGCCATAGTCTCACTGATTCCAGACGTTTGGGAGTAGTTAGGAGATAAAAAATATATTCACAAAATGAATAAAAAACCTTACAGTACCTAATAGTTTTGCATTTATCGCGAGTTTGTTCAAAGTGAAAATCGATATACTAGTTTAAAAATCTTGAAATTGAATTATTTCTTCTATTTTTTACTCCCATATAGTCATTACATTATGAATCATTGTAGGTACTCGAATGATCTTGAAAAACATATCGTAATCAATCAGTATTCTGAACCAAACATTATCACTAGGTTACTGGCGTTATTTTATTTATATAACAGTATTTATAACAGCAGGTATTTAGCCATATTTGTCATTTCTGACCTCAGTCAATAACACTGTCCGTTTGCAAAGACACTTTATGCAAAGGTTTTTTCCAGAAAGTGTATTATGTTTATGTCTCGTGACCTTCACAAACATTTCATTTTTACAGGCATTTCTAAGGTATTGAAGATAATTAAAAAATAATATCATCTTTACCTGTCACTTTGAAACGTTGCAAAAACCTCCCAATTTCGGAGACTTTAAAGCCAACTGCGCTATAAACCTTGGTCCATAGCTATATATAGGGACGTAATAAAAATATTTAGCTGAATTGTCGTTTCCGTGAAAAATCACTTCAAGGGCGCTATGCAAATAAAAATATTTTATAATAAATATTACTAGCTTACAACTAAGATTCATTATAATAAGTAGTGACTAATGATCAAGGCTTAAACTACTGACTTAAAACTAGTGACTTATATCGAGTGACTTACGACTAAGGATTATAATTACTGACTCAATAACAATACATATATACAACTGTGGCTTAAAGTTACAGACTTACAACGAACATAATTACATTTAAAATACATGTTTTGGGTTTTGACCGTGTTGTCAATGATAAGACTGATAAATTAAGTTACCCTACTTGACTTACTTAACCAATGATTACTGATATTATTTGGAGTAAAACATGGAAATCAAATTTTGATATCTGATTTTTCAAAACAATTTAAAAGCCCCAACCTGTCCAATACCTTTGATTTTCTATGCTTTTAGTAGAAAAATGTCACCGGAGACCAAAATTTCACTTTTTACTCAAAATAATATCAGAAATCACTGGTTGAAGTCAAGTTCGTCCCGTAACACCTGTATAGTATGAAGCACGTTACATCGTGTAAATAAACCGTCTAGCTATTTTATCTTATGCGGTTGCGTTTTTCATTGGTGAGGATAATTTTTGTGCAATAGTTATTCTAATCAATTGGACAGGCGTCAAAAACAAAGCGAGTGTACCACACCAATCATCCACGGCAAAGCGTTATTATCAATCAAATTATTGTCATAATGTTAGGATTATTATTGGATCACGCATGTCACTACCGTGGTGATATAATCACCTTCATTAAAGGTATGTTACGTACTTATGTGAGGGTAACCGAATTAATTATGATTGAATGATGTTTTACACACAAAATAAAAAGCGATATCTGCCTCGCCAGTACAGGTTTTCCGCCATTGCTTTATTTTGGAACCAATTATTTTGTATATCAAGTCGGCAATTTTGCTAAAGTCCGCGGTCAAAGGTTAAGGCTGAATTCAAAATTATTCCTTGAGGGCGGCAGTATGCTTTTGTTTCCTACCTTGTTACCGCGTATTAAAATGGACTTCTACGAATTAAACTTGATAAAAATAAGTAAAAAATCAAATTGTGCGATTTGCGATTGCAAAATTTATTTAACTTAAAAATGTAACTTAACCGTAAATGTATAATATACCTCCTATGTATATATGTCAGCGACATGTCATTGGTACCAATTATTATACTAACTTTTATAACTTTGTAACTATTGTCATCTATGTAATTATGTACTGTTTGTTTCTGCAATAAACAAAAATAAATAAATTACCTCGTTACCGCATTTTATCTTGTTATCGCATCTTAAGTTGTTATGTCAAATTGCATTGTTGTCTTCACGCTTTTTCTGTTATTTTTTTAGATGCAATCCTTAAGTGATAATTTTCGCAAATCGCACAATTTGATTTTTTACTTATTTTTATCAAGTTTAATTCGTAGAAGTCCATTTTTTTTTTTTTTGTTTTGTATTAAAAATTTAATTATTCAATTTCACAGTTTGATAATGCTTTCAGAGGGCGAAGCAGCTGTCACGCATAATTATAATTACACAGCAGAACTTGTTTATCAATGAACTGTTTTTGTAAATTGATTACTTACGAGTACTCGTATATTATTCAAAAGATAACAGAAAAACCAAAAAAACAACGTGTACGCTTAGTTATAACTTGAAATTATAAATTTATTGTTACATTTGTTAACATATTAATAATTTCTTGTTTTTCTTGACTTCAAATGTAAAGAGCTTGGCGTTCTGAAGTCAAAATGGCTATTTGACGTATAATCTTGAATAATTGAAATAAGTTACAATATATACCTACGCAGTGGAGTATATCTTAGATGACTTAGACAGTGCTTTTATTGATGGCATATTCCGATACCTATACTCACAATGTATAGGTATCGAACAAAAAATGCACACTTCCTCAATTAATCTTTCCATTGTCATTGATCAGTGAAGGTAATGATTAACCAAATCATCAATGAAAGGATGTTACTAAAATGCACCATCAATGCAAATACAAAAGATGAGTTAACTTCTGAAAGAACACTCAAAGTTTTTGGATTAAAATTCACAAAGTTTCAAAGGGTGAAGAGACTTGATATTGCGGGCTCAATAGGGAGTTAAAATACAAGGTTTAAGATGTTTGAGTTATTTTAGTTCGTTTTATCGAGCTTTTTTCATTCGACCATAGATAGAGGGAGACTTTTACCATTGTTGAAGACGTGGATAATGAATTAAGTAGTGTTGATCGTCTTGTTTATTAAAAGTAGTTCTCTCTCATGTTAAATATGAAGGAAAACATCGATACAAGCGTTCATTACACTTTCGGTAACTTCAAAAGACTTAAAAATTAATCAGCCTAAAACTTAATTCGTTCTTGGCATAAAACACTTTGTTCTGCTTACGTGACCGATACGATTATAAAAAAGCCTCTGTACCGATACAAGATGACACGAAGTGTCAACTGTACCTAATATTAAAAGCACAAAAGAAAAATATTTGATTGTGATGATAATGAACAACGGTTTTTGTTCCTGTTTTTAAATGATTGTTATGGAGTCGGGTTTTTTGTTATTTTGTTAGACCTCAGAATGAAACAAAAAGTTTTAAAAAAATCACTTGCGTGCTACGGATTTCATCATTGAGTATTATATAGCTGATCTAATTTTTACAAAGATTTTTTTTTGCCATAATTTTATAGTTTATTTGATTTCGATGATTCACAAGTATTGGTGGCACAAGGCGGATTTATAATAATAATAGCAATTGGATTATTTATATAGCGTCGTTTTCGTGGGAAAATCACCTAGAGCGCACTTTACAACTCAATTTATATAACCTATAACTTATGACGTATGTGGACTTAAAACTAATAAATTACTGTTACGATTTACAACTAGTGACTTATAGACTTATGGATATCAACTTAACACTGAGACTTATTACTAGTAACTTACATCTAAGGCTAATATTTAGTGTTTTCAACTAAGATTTATAACTAACTGGCCGAAGTCCCGGCGTTGCCTTGACATCAGATGTAGACGGTGACCTTCCTCATATTTTGAAGGTCAAGTGTCCAAAATTTCATTAACCTCGGATTAAAACAGTAGATTTGTATAAAAATCAAAATTTCAAAATGTTTGCAAACAAATGAATAATAACTCAAATAAAAAAATTCAGCTATGTGTAGTTTGTTTTTTTTTTGAAATTTTGTTTTAAAAAAGTTATAGTAACTACCTTAATTACTGTATGTTATTTTATTTCTAATTTATTTCTATTTGGTTTTCTTTATTTTATTAAAAATAATTTCAATACATCTCATTTTACTCACATACAATTTGTCATAGAAAATCGCAAAATGGTGCCCTCAGCACGGGTAACTAACCACCCAGTACCTAATGAATCAATAATAATAAAAAATATCTGAACTGAAACCCTGCTCGAAAGAGATTAATTAATCTATGTTAACAGATTGGATAAATCTAGTAACGATATTGTAAGATATTAAAATCTCAATGTTTCTTTTATTGTTGTACTCTTCCTTTACCCAATTTCATTCCACTTAACAACAATTAAAAAAAATCCCGGTTACCATAGTTCCTCTAACTCTAGGAAGTGAAAATTATTAAGAATGTTTAAAAAAAAGTCTAATTTATATCTTACGACTTTAGTAGACACATACTTCATAAAACTATGAAGGCGATGAAATAATCCAATTACGCTTTGATCAAACAAAATAACGTTTTTCGACAAAATTTAAAAAGGTTTATTTAATGCGTTATTTAACGTTAGTTGAAATTTAAATCGAAAGTTACATTTATGAGATGGTTATTGTTAGATTCTCATAAAACATATTTGTTAAATATTCAAACAAACATTTGTAGGTGAGAAACGTTAACGTTGAAATTTGTATTATTATTTTCTAAACACTGTTGCCAAGCTTCGTACATAAATCTATATGATTGCTCTTTCATACAATGTGGATAATTTCATTGTGGAGAAAAATACGTGATATGAATTAGTTTGTAAAGCATCAACGACTCAATAATAGTGTGATTGTTGCAGTTCATCATACGCATAGATTACTGAGTAAACCTTGCAACATGGAATCATAATATTAAACTGTGAAATTAAAAGTCATAATTAATAGATATTTTGTATACTTTATACTGATAGGTTTAGAAATGAAAGTGTGGGAATAATTGATTATTAATTACAATTTATTTTAAGTGTGAAAACCACACGAAAATCCCAACTGCCCAAAATATGTGGAATTATTGTTGGGAGGCTAGAAAAGGTAGTGGGGCAGGGTAAGAGAAGGAGAACAGGAAGGCTGGAATATACCTGGCCATTTAAATATTTCCTCGAAACACGGATTATGCCATTTCAAGCAACGTAATCTAACGTAACAATATCATAATATCGTTATATACAAAATACATTTACGTGTCAACCATTATATCTGTAATCTTTGAGCAAAAATTAATACAATTTTACTTCCAACTTACAGTGTTTTAAGTTATTTCATAACAAGTAAAAAACTGTTATTGCCAAACGAAAATTTTTTCTATTTCTTGCTTCTGAAGAAGCAAAAATATACTTATCAGCAGAATTTAATAATATACCAGTGTAAAAGTGACTTGTCATCCAATGACAGATCGACTGTGAACCACGTGGCCCGTCCTAGAGAAGTCACGTGTCGAACAGAGTACATCAAGAATAAGTTATAAATCAAAAGCTGGATTACACGACAGACCCGGTGTCTGTTGTCATAGGCGAGACAACAGATGTCCCAACTGATATCGGTGAGTTAATAATAATAATTGATTCATTTAATAGCGCCATTTTTGTGGAATATGAAATATATAAAGGATTATATTGGGCGCTACAACTATACTTTACTATGCTTTATAATATTAATTTCAACAGTGACCACTGTATCCAATAAATCAATAATATACAATGCATAATAATTTTTACTCGCTAGGTTTACAGTTTTACGCATTTTTTAAACTCATTCGTTGCGACCGATAAGATTTTCTTACTCTTAATTCAAATTGTATTCAATGAGGACGTTCTGTATTTCCTGGGATTATTTTAATTGAATTAATAATAACGTTATTTTATTAGCCGGTTTACCCGAGATTTGTGAATCAAGCAATAAGAAATCTTATCCTGAATTTTGACGTGTAAGTATATTCACAGTGAATATTTAAAAACTCAAAAGTTCTTGATGGAAATATAAAGGTTGGAAAAGGGAACGTTGCCGTCTGAAAATAAAATGAGTCAATTTCACCGTTGGGGAGTATTTGCTGCTTCAAATCAACAGGTTTACTGCTTTTAAAAATAAAATAAATATTTTATTCAGAGATGCAATTGAAAACAAACCCTTGAATGACTATAATATCCAATCACAATGATTTATCTAGATACGCCCTTTAAGGTAACCCTGTGCAAAACTGTGTCGCTGTTTTCAATACATCGCCTTGGTTATAATTCCATGATCTCTAATAACAGACAACATTTTTATTTATGATTGCTAGATAGAGTTTATGTTAACATCATTATCATTCGAATACAGAGCAGCAGAGGTGTCAACTTGCTATTAAATCTATTTATGTATATTCACTTAAAAGCCTTTATTCATTATATAACAACTAAATATGCATTATTTAATCTTGGAAAGAAAATTGTGTCTCTACACCTAAAGCATTACGTGGGTGCGACCAAGATAAAACATTGAATTTTATATAAATCAGAATACATATATTCTGATTTATATCTTTTTTTAGAAATCACTATCCCATTTTTTGTTTCAATTACAATACACCTTGATAACTCAATACACCTTTGAAAAATGGTATAAAATCATTAAAAGCGATGAAAAAAAATAACCTATGAACCTAACCTACGAAACTTAAAAATATAGTTTACACCCTCGTTCTTCATTTGCAAAATATTATAATAAATCCCCAAAAAAATTCCTTTGATATAACGTTACCAACATCCTCCATTTGAAATATTGCGGGGTTCTAATACATTGTCATTGGGAATTAGAAACATTATTACTCTCTTCAAGAGTCCTAGCAACGAGTGAGACTAGGAACCCCCCAATCAGGTAATTTTCTGAAGCGGAAGTGAATTGGAGAGGGGTAGATGAAGCAGATAAATGAAGCAGGTAGATGAATCGGGTAGATGAAGTTTGAAAACATTCAGAAATGTCAGAAATCAAACCATTCCAGATAACATGTTTATTAATCATAACACAGGGTAATCCCTAGCATTGAGGGTGAAATATCACAAAAAACCACATGTACTCTCTAAATCATGCATCAATAAAATAAACAAATCACAAGCCTAATCTATTTTATTTTTGAATTGTGCTTTTCAAATCAAAATTTCGATTATCGAGATAAAATTAGTTTATACACTTTAATTCTCGTGATTCAATCGTTTTTCTTCAGTTTTCCAGCGAAAATTGAAAAAAAAATCGCTTTTGCAATTTTGTATTGGAATATTGGTTTTTTACAGAGCAATTAAATCTTTTTTTACCTAGTTTATGTTTCATGACTTTATATCACTTTTTACAGGTGTATTATATTGTCATTTTGATGAGTTATCCAGTCACCATTTAAATTTCATAATAAGAGGTCTTAACGCAATTTTTTTAGGTAAGAACCAAACATTTTTACCAAGAGTAAGCAAGTGTATCCATAACACGTGCACATGAAAATGTTGATGAAACATTTTCAAAATGTATTCAAATATATGCAATTCTGAGAGTCTGGTACACGTTCAACAAATAATATTATAATTAAGTTGTCACGCGATTTATTTTGACAGATGTTTTATAAGTTTAAAATTTTATGCAACCTCCGTAAGGCAAAGACTAAGTAACTCTGAGTGTGAAATGTATGGAGTTTCAATTGAGAGTTTTTACCCAAGGTGCAACTGAGGAAAATTATATAAAATAATATAACATTGGATCTTCTTTACTTCAACTAAGATACGATGTAAATACATACAAAAGTAAAATTGTATTATTGAGTTTAAATATTTCATTGCAAAAAATACAAGTCACTCAGTTTATGTAAATCACAATATATTAAATATGTTATTGATCTTGATAATGCAATGGTCACTAAAGTTATTTTTATAACTATTTACACAATATCATATCCTCAAAGTAATTCCAATAAGAATGAACAAAGATAAAACTGCTTATAGTACATTATGTAACATTGAAACGCGGAAGCTTGAATGACGTACGAAAATCATCTGCAACTCTTGTTAACGATAACAAGGCAAAATATACCTGCTTAATGTAGACACTCTTTGTTTTGTAATCACGATAATCAACATAGGTAAAACAAACTGCAAATATTACTTATATATTATTTTAAGAAGTATTTTTAGATTAAAATCAATGAAATTTATTATAAATAGGTTTAATTTTATAGATCTTTACAAAAACCAGAAATGTTATAACAACTTCTTTTAAAAATAATACAACCCAAAGAATTTTGATTGTTGAGTTATACGTTCTTTCAAAGTAATATATGATATAAGGTCTGAAGGTTGCGTTTACGATTCCCGTAGTAACTTGTAAAAAAATTTTCGATGTCGGTATATTGTGATAATGGTAGTCTGGATGAAAATGAATTGTTTTGGGAGACCTCATGAACATCAATTTTATGGTATAAAGTGCATCGTGTAAATCAATCGTATAAAAAATACTCACATACCAAGAAGTTGTTCTTCTTTTTGTAAAATATGTATGAATGGATTACTTTAATCAAGTTTATATAAATGTATATTTATTTTTGTGTTTTTATACACATGTACGATTTTTTTCTTCGCTACTTTATACTGCAATATTATAACCTTCTACACTTTATTGTTTAAAACTAATTGTTGTTTTTATTTTCTCTTCTCATTCTCATAAATTATAATTAATAGAACTGCTTCTATAAATATATTTTATACCTATTGTGTCTCTGTATAAATACTTATAATATACCAAATATTTCCTTTTTCTATATTTATAATAATAATAATATTTGGATGATTTGTAAAGCGCCATTTTTGTGCAAAATCATCTCTCCCTTTATTTCAAACTATATACGGAGTTAATATACAGTACCATACTTACCTGGTAGGTCACTTGAGATTAACACTTAATTAACATTAACTAAACGTTCATTAGCGAAATTTAGATACAGGATTTAGGAATAATTGGAAGTTTGCACATAATTGGGCTTTCGAGTGTTTATTTTAATAATATATATTTATGTTTTTTAATGAGCCTGTTTAGGAAAGGAAAAGCAAATATATAAACTCCCAGTTGTTTTGTAAATTTCTCCAGTCTCCAAATTGAGATATATAACTCAACATCACTACATAGACAGATTTATAATGTTAAAAAAAAACATTATTATAAATAATGTTAAAAGAGAAGTTACGTTGTGGTTAGGTTAGCCTATGTTGAGTAGTGGAGAGTGTTGTGCACAATGAAGAAAACTCTAACATCTCTGCGGAAAATGGGAACGAACGAAAGTAAAGTGTAATTATAAAATTAGTCCTTAATCCATAATTGTTTACATTCATACATTTAGGAAATCACGTGACAAAAAATCTTTTGATTTCTAGAACATAAATATAATGAATATGTGCGTATAAATGAGCTCCGTGCAAAACCTTTCCAGATCAGAATTGTCGAGAAATTGACAACATATAATTTAATTTCAACTCAACAGATGAGCAAATTAGAAAAACCCAAATTAATTTGGTGGGATCAAATTAATAAACTATTGATTTAATCTGGCATTTGGCTGAAAATAAAATAGGAAGGGTTGCACCGACCTGGAATAGATATTCTTATATCCGTGCTTGTGGCCTGGTTAGCCAAGCAAAACAATAATATTTACCTCGCCTTGACCTTTTAACAAGCCCAAATGGCAAGTCATTTGATATGCTTACAAACCGATCAAATATATCCTCTATCTATTTAATTTGGTAATAAATAACTCCCACCAGTAAAAAGGGCTCATGGTCGATGTTTTGACATCTAAATAAATCATAGGGAAACAAGTGGCTCGAAGCAATAAATTTAAAAAAATGGAAGAAGCTTTGGGTGACCTTCATCCAGCAGTGAGCAGATAGTGGCGTATAATGTTTGTAGTAGTCCCCGATATCGTGAAATCGCTCTAAGTAACGGAAATCTTGTACCGCAGTTTATAAAATATCTAGAAGTTTTTACACGGAGAAAAATGACTGAACTATTGCTATTTTACTAAGAATTTCTTCAAAATGGGATTGCAGGCCTTGCGAATGAATTAACAGGTTTCCTGAAAAAAATTTGATATTCATGATAATCTGAATATTTTTGCATTACAAAGAAAATTCTTTGTATCGTCATGATATATTGATAAAACATTCTTTAATTGATGTATTATAAAGGCGTGTTAATTTATCGTGAGGTTAAAACTCAATTTCTCTCCATGTACTGTCTTATTCCAGGACATTTAACACTTTTATCGAAATCATTTTCGTGTTGGAAATTGAAAATCATGAAACAATCAATATTGAAGTGTGTTTTAGTTCACGTGGCGAGGTGGAAATAGTAGCATTGACTTGCAGATTCCGTATTATAAAAGTTGAGAAATTTGCACTCATTTGCAAAATTGGAACTGATTGTGTGATTAATTCAGACAAACGACAAAGTACCTACCTACAATATAAAATTTTGACAGAAAATTATTTTATTCAAAAATTATTCATTTTCTATATTGGAACTGATTTTTCAATAATTCTGGTTATCACGTTATTTTCAACAACTCTGCGCTAGTGAGCACTATTTTTGAAGGATTCAAGTAATAATTAAACATCAAGTTATGTATTTTTAAGAAGAATGGAATATACTTGTAGTTACAAAAGTAGTATTTCTTATTAAACTTAGCATGTTGTTAAGAATGAATAGTAAAATTGCTGTCGGAAGACTATTAAAGGTATAACATAATTTACTAATCTAACATCCGAGGTAAAATGGTGAATAATCTGTTGAACAATAGTTGTTATGATATAACAGGAACATAAGAAAAACGAAAATAACTTTGAACATTTGTCATTTTATCATCTGGAGAACAAACTGTACGTAATTGCTGTTTAACTCAGCTTAGTAATTACTAATTACATTCATTACCTATTCTGTATTCATTATCTCTACAGCGTTGCTAATTTAGACAACTAGAGGTAGTACTACCTTCTTTACTGATAACATTCTGCCTTACACTGCTGACAAGTTTATGATTTGTGTCGTTTATATTGGTTTTCACGTGTTCTTCTTAAAATAAGTAAAGTAAGCGAATGTACGAAATAATAGATTAAATTTTATCCATATGTTTTCATGATGATGCAATTTTTTTTTTGTTGTCATTAAGAAAATTCAACGCACAACATTTTGTAAGTGATTTTATTTCCAAAATATTTTTGTATTATATCCGACGTAAAAATCCAATAGAGCGTTAATAAATAAATTATCTAAAAGTTGCTGGACGTGACTTTAGCCGTGTTTACTGACCGGGTCTGAACAGCGGGATACTTTCCAACCTTCCTCTTTCCTGTCCACTTCTCCTCCACTCCCTTCAGCATCACAACATTCCCAGATTGGGGATGCCACAGGTTTACCAGCGCTTTCACACTGCACACCGCGCAGAAAAATCTTACAATGGAACCGTGGGACAGCGGGTTTAGCCACACAAAAAATCTACAAGTTTATATAAATATACCTACCATAAAAACGCGTGATTAACTTTATGGTCAGTAAGACTTTGTTAATAATATAACCAGCATATTATACAAATCATTTAAAATCTTATTTTTTAGAATTTTGGTTACGTTCATAAAATTATTACTAAATGTGACGAAGGGAGCAAAATAATTGTCAAGTTTTCAGAACTGCACGAAGAAAAATAATCCTGTTAAACAAGTGATAGCGAGCAAATAAATTATTAGTCATTCAGAATATATCGAGAACACATGTTCTTTTCCTAATAAATATCATAACGGAATGTGACAATATCAGTATATCAATATCAGTATTTGTACGAACACGTGTTCCGCCGTCCTCATAAAACTTTCGCTTTTAACTGATACTTTGTTACGAATTCTGTCGATTCATTCGATGAAGGTCCCGTTTTTAACAGTAAAACGAATAATTTAACCAGATTTTAATAAATTAATCAGTAATTTTTCTCCGTGTGTCTCAAACAGGTATTTACGGAAACATGTTATAATTTATTCATATTATTTCTTATCGACTTATTAAGGTTTTCCCAACTAGTTGAAATCCGTGTAGAGATGAATGTAAACAAATAATATTTATTTAATTTGACTGTGCAGTCATTGCAAGTTCCAAAGAGTCTATGAACTATAGCTTAGTACGATATTTCAAGTGCACTTGTGTATTTTTTAATTCTTGATTTCTGCGAGAATTCCTATTGAACAAATTGTTTAGTTATTGACAGTTCAAAAATCCAATTGCTCAAGCTGTTAGCAGGTTAGTGCATTGACTCCTTGTATATTATTAACAGCCTTCAAGCGGTTACATGTTCCAGTGTTCCACGGAGTACAAGCTTCTTGAAATGTCTACAAGATTTAACTCGAAAATGAAAACAATTATATATTAAAAAAAAGTCTATTTTAAATAGCTTGAAATGTATTAATATTTAATCTAATTAAAATAATTTTAATTCAGTACTATATTGCACTTATGATATCGCGAATGAAAGGCAGAATCCTCTTTGTTATTTCACAAATCAATATAGATTTTTAGAAGGTCAAAAATTTTCTATTATCTACTCAGGATGTGGTTACTCTACATTAACTTCCTTTTAAACTGATTTTGTGATGCTGGGGTGAATAGGGTCCTTAGCACGGGTAGAGCATCCAACCCAGTGAGGCCCATATTATCAACTAATATATTTTTTAAATGTAATGTTATTATATCTATTAAAAATAAAATTATAAGCGTTCAAAGAGATGAAAAAGTTGACTCAAGATGGTTTTAAAGGATGAAATATAAATACGAATGACATAGGGAGTGGGCTAGTATTATAAAAAGAAGAAAATAAACTATTATAAAATTATTTGTCGTACACGACTTTGTAAAAATATTCAATAAAATACGACATATCTAAAATAGAGAATAAAATCTCTATTTTAGATATGTCGATATACTTGACATCGGAATTAGGTAGCATTTAAAGAAACATTAATTTTTTCTTGCTTTTAAAAATATGTAAAATAACAAAAAATGCCTATGTAAGAAGTCAACTTGAGTAAAATTCTCCTGTCTGGTACCCACATTATAATATACATGTTCAAGCTGTTGAAAGAATACAAAACAAATTCTTTCGTTTTATAAATTTTAATTTTAATTTAATTTTAAAATGGGCAATTATGTTGAACTCCAACACTCTGTTAAATTATATGAATATGCTCAAATTGTCAGACAGAAGAATTTTCACTGACTTGGTATTTCTATACAAAAATCTAAATGATTTAATTGATAGTCCAGTATTGCTAGAATTGATAAGCTTTCGGATTCCACAACGTAATACTAGATTTCAGGATTTATTTCAGTGCAGAAATTCTGGGACTAACCACCATATGTATTCCTCTTTGCCCAGAATACTAATGGAGGGAAACAATTATACCAAGTCAGTGGACATCTTCAATTTATTTTTAAACAAATATAAAATATTTTTAATAAAGCAATTCAGTTATGTACAATAAATAATGTATATTTCTTAATATTCTCATGTAAAAGCCCCGAAAAAGGGCGTTAATAAATAAATAACTGGGTAAACTTGGCGATTTTTTTCTAAAAAGTTAATTTCATAATGTATTTATTTTTTTTATTTCGTTATCTGAATTGAGATTATCTTCAAAATTAACATATATTTTTTGAAGAGCTTCAAACTTACAGTATTCAATGGAAGTAGGTATGTAATACGTCGCGCGTCGGTAGAAATTCGAAACGAGGGGTCTTTAAAAGTTGTCATAACATTTATTATCGCTCCACATACAGAGTCGCAAATCATGATTTAATTATTTTAATATACCTCAGGCAAGTACTTAGTACCTACTCAGTCTTCTCACCACTTATACATTTGATAAACACCTTACCCGTCTTCGTCTGGCCAGGGCATAATAAGTAGTTTGGTCCAGATGTAACCAGAGAGAAGTGGTTGGTCCGGTCAGTGTTACCTGTTTTATGAATGGTTCTCAGACATTCAGACACTGTTGATTTGCGAAAAATAAATCTTCACCGTATCTCTTTTTTTTTTGTTTTCTTCGTGTTTTGGCTTTAAGGGCTTTTAACTGCTTCCCAGCTCGGTGGCTATAAAACTAACGGCTGTGAAAAATATGTAAAATCGTACATAGACATTGTCAAACATAAATAATAATATACACTTTTTTGGTGAAAATTTTTTGTTGATTTTTCTCTGCAATAACCTTTATTGGCTTACATTTTGTTTTCTGTAGCCTCATTGTATTTTTCGTTACGATGGATCATAATAGTATGTTTAAACTTAATAATTATGATAGTAAAAAAACTCAAAAATAATTTATTTTTTTAATATAGTACATCTATTTTCAATTTTCGACCTAACTTGTAGCTACAATAGCCAACTTCGAATATTTTTTTTTTGTTTGAATGAGGATTGAACCTTCGTTCCCAGAGACTGTCTCTTACAATGCTGTGAACCCGGGCGCCTCCATAATAAAAAATTGTCATTTATCTATGGCGTTAAGTATTTAAAGTGTTAGAGTAAGTATCTCGAATGGTTTTATGCTCTTTTGTTAATGATGCAAAATGCAAAACATTAAAAAAACTTATTGTTTACATAAATTAAGTAAGTGTTTTAGCGCATATAGGTAACTATGCAGGGTGTTACTACGTAGGTTACTTACTTTAACCAGTGTTTCCCGACATTATTTGGAGTAAAAATATAAAAATTTTGGTCTCCAGACGAACAAAAAAAAAATCTTCCACGTGTCGTCACTGGTCACTTAGCCAAGTAACCACTCAAAACCTCATCCCGTCTCTTTCTGTCCAATACCTACAGATTTTAGTTGAAAAAATAAAAACATCAATGTCACCGGACACCAAATTTTTTTTTTTTAACGTCCCGTCTATTCGACTGAAAGTATACAGGGTGTATCGGCACGTACCCGACAAACTTTAACCAGCTATTCCTTAGCACATTTGGAGTAAAAAATGTTACGGGCTTTTTGCTGTCCGGTAGCATTTTTTTTTCAATTAAAAACAAAAAAAATAATAATTTCCACACTACATCACTGTCATTGGCATTGCTTTTCGTGTTCAACCGCTGTTATAAGCAATTATATCGAAAAGTGTCTTCGCTCTTTCGCACACACTAAATAATAATAGTTAAAAATGAGACGAATGGTGCCGTTCCATTTCGTTATGATTGAAAAAGCGCGCCAATATAGGTACACACGTACATTATTCAACGGAATTCGAATAAAATATTGCCAGATGGGTTTTCAAACTTTGACAAAGGATAAAACAGTAGTGACATGTGGTGAAAAGATGAATAATAATTTTTTTATTAAAAAAAAAAGTTACCGGACAGCAAAGTGCAAATAAGATTTTTTACTCCAAATATGCTAAGGAATAGCTGGTTAAAGTTTGTCGGGTACGTGCCGATACACCCTGTATATATGTGTGTGTTACGTATAACATAACTAATGATAACCTTTAATGCAACTCCCTAAAGGAAATAGACTCATTTGTAATCTAATATGAGCACAAAAATCATAAAATGTGATAAAAAATAAAACCTAAGTATCTACGTTGTCGCGCGTCGGACCTGGGGGGGGGCCCTGACTTTCCCTCGGCCAGCTCAGATGCGGGGGCATGAGACGTCTCTCTCATAGTCAGGGTTCGGGGTCAGCGCGAGGCTCAAGAATCCATATCCCACCGTCTACACAAAACACTCCCATACAACCGCTATCCCCAAATGAAAGAGGTTAGGTTTTTATAAATCAACATTGTATTTGAGCGGCAAAATGGACATTACATGGGTGAATGACAATAGAATACAGGTTGTTACATCCTAACTAGAATTATCATCAAAGGGTTCCCTAATCTCTCTCTGGGAAATAATTAACAGCTCTCTCTAGACCGACAGGCAGCGTGGACGAATTTAGGTTATTAGCGGACACATTCAAGGGTAATAGGAAATGTAAGAGACTCACAGCATGGTGTTGTCGGGGTATCCTGTTGATTGCAGGACTGTGCGCCGTGTTTCA
Source organism: Hesperophylax consimilis (assembly GCF_061612785.1). NCBI lineage: Eukaryota > Metazoa > Arthropoda > Insecta > Trichoptera > Limnephilidae > Hesperophylax > Hesperophylax consimilis. The sequence continues at coordinate 19,189,607 of NC_142841.1, read as the reverse complement.
AACAAACGGTGCCAGCCTGTCGATGTTCAAAGCGCGACATTGTCGTACATTTGGCTTCTCGACCGAGCGGTGCGAATTGGAACGCGGGCGCCGAAACGAACACACGTCCAGCTAGGTCAGAGGTCGGCGCGTAAGAAGGAGGAACGAGGAGCTCGGTTGCCGGGGGTGGGGGGAACTGTAGCGGATCTTTTGCGCGTTACGTTTGACCCAGCAACTAGCCTGATAATTCCCGCTACTCAAGTTGGCAACTGTAGGATCTTTGCGCCTAAAATCTGTTATATGACACCTCCCCCCGCGCTCGTAAAAAGGGCGACGTGGTAATGGAGCATCAGGGTTAAAAGATCCTCTATGTGCCTCCCTTGGGGTTTTTTTGACAAAACAAGAGTTGCCCTTAGTTTGAGAGACTTGGATGGCCAGAGAGATGCCTAGCTAAAACATAATGACTAGCTTATGCCATAGGCTAGGTAACAATATTTGTGGGGAGAAATGAGGGAGGGTACATAGCATGTTTGGAGCAAATAATTTTGGGGAGAGAGCAGGTGTGGAAACAACAAGTAGAATTATGCAATTAGAAAACAAAAGACATGGTTATGCAATTGAAAGACAAAAGACAAAATTATGCAATTGAAAGACAAAAGGGCATGGTTATGCAATTGAAAAAACAATAGACAACATTATACAATTGAAAAAAAACAAAAGACGGAATGTTAAGGTGTGATTCTAGGGTTTCATTGGTCTGGAAGCTAAGTTTGCGTTGCGTTGGTTTTTTGGTTTCGAAGAGTTGCGAAGGAAACGAGATTTCACTGACTCTAAAAGATTACATTATCACTGTAATCTGACCCATTGAGATAACACTCAGGAGTACACTTAGGCCTTGGAAAGAACACTTTGCTTCGTTGTGGGCGTTGATGTTTGCGAAGTGGGGCTGTGGTTTGCGGGGCTGCGGCTATGGTTACAGTGGTCAATGGAGAGAGTAGTCCAGGTTCCGTAGTTATGCCAGTACGAGTCCTATGTGCTATTATGGTGGGCACGGATCGTATGTGTTGGTTATCGGAGCATAATGTAGCTCAGGATAACTTTTTAGAGATGCGCAGTTTGTGTTTACTGGAGGGGCAAAGGGTAATTATGTTTCACCCATGACCTGGTATGCGTCACTGCATGACAGAGCAAGAGACGGTATAACTGGCATTGGCATTGAGGGCAAGAAATTTGAACTCCGGGACTAGCGTGTCCGAAAGGTAGTTCAGAGTGTCATAAGGTATAGTGGGACAACTCGGCTTGCAGTGGTGTGACAAACGTCATACATATGAGTGGTATTGTCTGTGCTTTCAGGAACAAGATGGAACAAGATGGAACAAGTGTGTAGCGAGTAGTAGTCGAGGGGCCTTTGTAACCACAGCGCAGGCTGCTAGGAGGTGAGGCTCAGCTTGGCTGCTGGAGATGGCATCCGCCTGGGCTTCTTTTTAAATCCGGGGGGAATTATTATTAAAGCAAATTTCTTGAAGTTTACCTGCCTAGGGACCAATGAAGAAAAGTTTGGAGAGAAACAAAATGTGTCCAGAAAAAATAAACAAACGAGGTTTAACTGCCGGTCCAGAGAGTGACGAAGAGTGTGAGAGAGAGGTAGAGAGATTCCTAACTAGTTTTGATTACATAAACATTATCCTTTATTAGGATGACTTGGCGTTTGCCGAATGACAAACTGTCTTGGTTGAAAAAAACAACCGGCCTTCTTTGGCCTATGTTAACATACAGGTGGTAACATTTTCGTAGGATTTCAAAGAACAAGACAAAAAAATTCGTGAACGAGTCACGGCAACAGCAGGGAAACTAATTCATGAATAAAGGTTGTCAGAAAAGACAGACGATACGCCAAGTGCGTATCATACATATTCAAAATTCATGAATGTGTTTCGTTGAGGAGAGAAAAAAATGACAACATACGTGAAAGGTGAGGTAGGAAGCCTGTTGGTGACCGGAACAATTACCGATTCGAACTCGAAGTGAGGGCGAAATATGGTCGACAACAGATTTTCCACTTCATACATATGCCTGAGGGCATGGGGGTAGGGAGTGGGAGGAAAAAGGACGGGAATTGAGTTACGAAATTTGCTAGAGACTGGACTAATTTCCAATTCAACCTCTATGTGAGAGTGAAACATATTCAACCAGCAGATTTCCTGACTCTTTACATTTTAATAAAGTGGATTAATTTTAAACAGTATTTGAATACACATTGTACTAAAGAGGCTAATCTTTTGCGTGTATTTGGCAAAAGATTAGGGGTCGTTTTAAACTTCTACATGATTGTGAGAAAAGACAGACCCTTTCCAATTTCACAAACCTGGGATTCTTTTTATTCGTTTCCCAGACGACGAGTTTAGTGGTTTTGTGCCCATCGATTAACTCCTGCGGCACTATGCCCCATAATTGACAGTGAAGCTGAAAACTAGTCCTTTTGGGATAGTAGATATTCCTGGGCTTCTTTTCTTTTTGGAAAGCAGCAAAAACAGGAAGTCCACGGGCATTGGCGTTGAACAAAGAGGTTTCTGTGAAATACTTACGTAGTTCACATATAAAGGTTTGATATTATTTCGTTCGCACGATTCATGGTGAGTATTGTAACGTCTTCACGTATAGTGTACGAGTATGCAGTATATGCAAGGTACAACTCAATTATAGACAGAAGTCAAAGAGTGTAAAAACAGTTCCTTAAAGGAGATGACGATGTCGATATTATGTCGTTCACACGAATCACGGTAAGTATTATTATTACGTCTCCACGTCTCGTGTACAGGGTTGTACACAATTATACACAAAGGCGGTTCTCATGACATGTTAATGACACACGACCAGATTATACACAAGGGCGGTACTCATGGCAAGTTAATGTCACACGACCAAATTATACACAAAGGCGGTACTCATGGCAAGTTAATGTCACACGACCAAATTATACACAAAGGCGGTACTCATGGCAAATTAATGTCACACGACCAAATTATAACACATGGTTATAAGTATTAAGTAATTGTAACGAACTTCTCGTGTAGTGGTGGATTTTTTAAGGATCTCTCCTATCGCGTGACAATTTTTACATTTAAATATAATTCAACAAAAGCTAGCAGTATCATTTTATACTGTTTGCAAAGATTTGTTAGATTGACTAACTCCGTAGCCTGGAGAGGCGTACGATGGAACAATAGAGAAGATAAACAATTTCAATGTTACTTCATTTGTTACAAGGTGCAAGATGATGGTAGGAGGTATTTCTACTTACATCGTGCGATGGGTGAGAACAGGCCCATAATGGCTTTACATACTGTTCATTGTAGCGTGCAATTGGGTTGCAAACACTTGGTTAAATGGTGAGACAAAGGTTGGGTGTTTATATTATGCAACGATGATCGAACAAAGTCCTGTTGATTTACGTTGTGATATAATTATTTGCGTTCGAAGATCAGGATAACCGTAAGGTTTTACTAACCTGTCCCGTAGAGTTGAAACGTGAGGTACGAGACATACGTGACGTAACAGTAGAGAAAAGAAATCGAGATCTCGTCATACAATAAAAGACCTTAATGGGTTTTACATACTTTTAGTTGAAGCGAATCCAGTTATGGTATGTGGTTTTATAGGACCGACATTTGGTTTTCTTTTATAAATACAATTTCCCAAAATGGATGTGTCAAAATCCGATTTTTGGTAAATGTGAGCTTGGGTAGGACGCCATCAATTTTTGAAGGGAAAAAATTGAAAAAAATGAAAAAATTATATACATACAAAGAAGACAATTATGTGATTAATTGCTACTTGGTTTTTGCCTTTGAGACCACTATAGGGTTTTACATACTCAAGGTAACGTTGAATTGGACAAGAAAGAATTAATGGCTGTACTTGACAGGTTTTCTTTTTTTTTTTTTAAAAAGGGGTCGGTATTTAACACTTTGGAATTTACAAAATCCGAACTCTTTTGGATGGCACTCTTATGAGTGATTACCAATCGTTATTTTACAAGGAACAAAAACAAAAGTGGGGTGGTTCTTTCTAACACGACGAAGGGAACAAAATGAAACGAAAATGGGGTGACATGACATAAACATTGCATAGTGTAGAAGTTGAGAAGCAAAAGCGGGTTCGCGACTTCCCGGCGATTGTAACTCGAAAACGTGTCTCTATTCTAAAATGATCAGTTTCAGAACAGGTGAGAAAATAAAACGTAAAAAGAGAGAAAACGATTGTCGTGAGGGAAAGAACGTTATTACAGGAATAATATTTCATGGTCATAATATGTTAATATACATTTATTTACAAAGGTAGGTTAAACTCGTTTTTGACGAATAGGTTGACATGTAGTTGACACTTTACACGCCTAATTATGGTAAGACTTCATAAGCTTACAATAGTTTGTGATAATACACAATGGGTTAGTTTAAAGTTGCTGGGGTGGTGGGGCAGTTTCAACTGTCTCCTCACTTCCAGACTTTACAATGTCCTTAATATGGTAATTACCAGTATGTTTGCCAGAGGAGTCGGACAGGTAGTAAACTAAGTCCGATATTTTTCTTACAACCTTGGCTTTGACAAAACGGGGTGCCAGCTTGGCAGAGAAGTACAGGGCTCCTTGAGAGAGGGTGTTATTCCTTCTCCAGACAACATCGCCTACATTAAAAGTGATGTGTTTCCTACGTAGGTTATATCTGTCCGCACTTTTTTGGTGGGCCAGCAATAGGGCATCAGTAACTTCACTATAAATGGCAGTAAGTTCTTCCAAACGATGAGCGTAATCAACGGCAGGATTGCTTGTGGAGGTGGTTGACGTGGGGAAATTCGTGTTCCAGTGCAATGAACCATGTACCACCTGTTCCATACCGTGTTTTAAAAAGAAGGGGGTGTAACCAGTGGATAGGTTAACAGTGTTATTCATGGCAGCTTGAATTTTATCTAAATTCTTACACCAATTACGTTGGTCTTTGTCAACCAAAATGGCCAGAGCTGTGTTAATAGTCTGGTTATACCTTTCGACAGTGTTATTTTGGGGAGTGTACAAGGTATTATAATAAATATCTTTAATCCCGTATTTAGCAAGGAAATCTTTAAATTCTTGTGCTATAAACTGTTTTCCGTTGTCAACTATTACGGTTTTGGGTGTTCCGTAGGGTATGAAAATGTGTTTTTCCACAAGTTTGACAATGGCGGCGGCGTTGGCTCTTTTTAAGGGGAAGATCCAACAAAATTTGGTAAAGATATCCACAATGCTGAGTATATGCATGTGTCCAGAATAACTCCTGGGAAAAGGTCCGACGAGGTCCATAGATAACGATTGGAGGGGTCTATCAGCACGTTTGGGTTTTCCCATTAGGCCGGCAGGGGGTGCCGTACTATGTTTGTAAGCTTTACATGTTTCACATTTGGAGATGTAGTTGCGAACTTGCTTGAAAAGACCAGGCCAGTAATACTTCAAGGAAATCTTTTTATACGTCTTGAAGGTTCCTGGGTGTATAGAGTCGGGGGCACTATGATTGTTGATGATTACTTGTTTTCTCTTTTCGAGGGGCACAACGAGTTTCCAAGAGTAATCTTCAAGGATGGACAGTGGGGCCTTACAATTGCGATATAGTTGTCCTTCTTTTATAATAAAATTGGGAAACTTTTGTTGATTGTTTTTGCATCCTTCATAGATTTTGAGATACCATTCATCTTTTGTGGATGGGGTAGAGGCAATTGTATCGATGTTTAATGTGGCAAGTTCAATTCTTGACAGGGCATCTGGGACAATATTGTCCGCACCTTTACGGTGGATGACATCGAAAGTGTATTGGGACAAGCGAGAAGCCCAGCGAGCGAGTCTGCCGGAGGGATTACTTAGAGAGATCAACCATTTCAAACTACTATGGTCTGTGACTACAGTAAATTTGCTACCGTCTATGTAACCGCGAAAATGGTGAACAGAATCCAATACTGCCAGTAACTCTTTTTCGGTGATTCCGTAATTTTTCTCGTGTTTATTCAAGGTGCGGGAAAAATAGGCTACCGGGTGTTCGCCATCGGGGAATTCCTGAGTTAGGACTCCACCGATCCCTACGTTAGAAGCATCCGTGTGGAGGGTAAAAGGTAGTTCAAAATTAGGACAATTCAGGACAGGGGCTGTTTGAAGAGCATTTTTTAAAGTCGTAAAAGCTTCTTCGGCTTCAGTAGACCAACGAAAGTTGCTGATACCTTTACGGATACCAGTAATTTTGTTTAATGGGGCCGAAATAGTGGAAAAGTCTTTAATGAATCTCCTATAGTAACCTGTAAGTCCAAGGAAACCTTTGACTTCTTTCGCGTTTTTGGGTCGGGGGAAATTTGCCATTGCTTCCACCTTAGTAGGATCTGTTCTCAGACCTTTTTCGTCGACAATGAATCCCAAATAACGCAGGCGAGACTTACAAAATTCAGACTTCTTTAAATTGATGGTTAAACCAGCAAATTTAAGTTGTTGAAAAACTTTTTCCAGCATTAACAGGTATTTTTCGAAGGTGTCACTAACGATGATGAGATCATCAAGGTAGCAGAATAGGTTGTTGTCAACTTCAGGGCCGAATAGTTTGTCCATCAGCCTCTGTAGTTCGGCGGGGCTATTTTTTAGACCAAAAGGTAGCCTTTTAAAGTGGAACATTCCCCTACCAGGTACAACAAAAGCAGTTTTTTCGCAGGATTCCGCATCTAAAGGTATTTGCCAGAAAGCTTTGCTTAGATCAATGGAAGAAATGAATTTGGCATTGCGTAATTTGTCTAAAGTTGCGTGAACGAAAGGCAGTGGGTACGCGTCGGCTTCAGTGCAAGAGTTCAATCGTCTACTGTCGAGGCAAAAGCGTGCAGAGCCGTCTTTTTTTGAAACCAAAAGGGTTGGGTTGGTCCAAGCACTTCTGCTGGGAACTACTATTCCCATTTTCAACATTTCATCAAGTTCATTTTCTAAAAGTTTCAATTTTTGGGGGGCTAAATTGTAGTAGCGTTGCTTGATTGGTGGGCCGTTGGTTTTGATGTGGTGTTTTACCAAATTAGTTAAACCCAGTCCGCATTTTTCGAAAGATATTGATTCAAATTTGTTGATCATTTCCTTTAATTGGAGAGCCTGGTCAGTGCTTAGGTTTTCGTGAGGAATTATAGTGCGAATCTCACCAACTTGAGCGACCGGAGGTTTTTGGCCAAGAGTATTAAATACTTGTGGAGCAACGTTAAAAGCCTTCCAGAAGTCAACGCCAAGGATGAAATTCTGGGATATAGAGGGTACTATTAGAAAGTTAATTGTAACTGTGTTATTGTTACATTTAATTGGTAATTGCAGAGTACCGATGACTGTCTGGGGAGTATTGTCCGCAGTTGTCACGAGTGTAGGTTTGGAAAAAACTTTAAAACCGTTGTTAACAAAAGGCAGGTGGGCATTGTTGCCAAGGCAACTAACAGATGCACCACTATCTAGTAGTCCAGAGAAGGGGACATTGTTAACGGAGAAAAGGGCATAAGGTCTTCCATCTTTAGCTTGTTTGCAACAAACCGAAGAAACATTTAAGGTCTGGTTAAAATATTTAATGTGTGATAACCAATCAGTCCATTCCTTAGACCTTGGTACAGAATGAATACCTGAGAGGTTATTATTTAGTTTTTTTGTTTTCTTGCGTGAAAATTCGGTGGGGGTTTAGAGAAATCCACTTGAGGTTTAACAAAGTGAGGGTCTTGCAACCTTTCCATGTTATTTCTTGATTTTTTGAAAATTTCACGCAGTTCGTCGCGTGGAGGAGAACGATCCCTGGAGCGATGTCTCTTTAAGGTTCTGGGTTCTTTAGCTTCCAGAAATTTGGCCTGCTTGAAACAAGTGGTAGCTAGGTGACCTACTTTTTTGCAAAAGGAGCAAACTTTTTTGTTGTCAAATTCTGGTTTTAATCCAGAAGGACGGCTTGGTACAGTGATATTGTCCGTGGTGGTTTTGTTGTTTTTCCTGTCTTGGTGGGATTCCAAAATGAGGCAAACTTCGTTTAAATGGGCCAACGACACAATTTTCTGTGAGGTGATAATGTTTTCATATCTTTGTAGGAGGCCATCAGTTATAACTGGTAGTAATTCGGCTTCCGGGACAGGGTGGGAAAGTTTGATGTTGATGGATTCGGCCCTCTCTATGAATGTTGCCACAGTTTCGTTTACTAATTGTTTAATGGATAGTAACGATAATTTAATTCTGTGTTGGGCCTCTGATTTGCCGAAGCTAGTGATCAGGGCTGATCTGAGTTTATTCCAGTCCTTGCATTTTGATTTTTGTATTCGGTGCCACGGGATTAATTCTGGAGATATTAGTTCTATAAAGTTTTTCTGCAGCACGTCAAATGGAACATTTTTAATTGAGGCCGTTTCTTCGATTCGGTCAATGAAATCCAGTACATCAGAAACACCGTTATATTTGATCTTCCAAGGAGTGAGATCGTATGTTTTTTCTTGTGCCGTGATGGGTGCATTGTCTTGTTTTACTGTAACATGTGTCCTGGTTTCTTTGTTAGAAACGGGGATTTCCAAAACTGGGGTATTGGGTGCCTTGTCTTCACTTGCAACGGATAGGTTTATTTTCCTGATGAACTTCTTGTTGAATAACAAAGCGTATGCTTTCAATGCTGACTTTGATTTGTTTAGTGGTGATATTCCTCTGTCTTTTAAGACGGCTTGTAGGTGTACTTTGGATAAGTTGTGTACATTGGGAATGACACCCATGTCCAAAGATGTAGCCATTTGATTGGAATTCATTGTTAAAAATGGTTTAAAAAAGGAAAAAAAAACTCCGAAATTTTTCTAAGTCTTTTTGAAGAAAATTTGGCCAGGGGGACACTTTAGGATTTGCATTATTTAATTTTGTGGGCACTATTCGCACTTATATTCACTGCACTCGAGGAAAGGCACGAAAAAGGCACAAAAAACAGCACTTTAGAAGCGAAAAAACACTTTTGATGGAAAGATTTTATATTTGCTTCATTTACTGGCACTAAATCGTGAGATTGAACACACGTTCTTATTATTGCGTCGAGAAAGCACTTCTTTGCAAAAAACACTGCACTTCTGAAGTTAATTTGAAACAATTCACTTAAAATCACTTTTATAACAGTCAATGCTGAAAAAAAACAAGAAAATGGACAAACACCGTACCTATATAATTAATCGGGATAAAGAATTATTTGTGTTTTACAGGTTGTAGCTGATATACTTTTTAGAAATCAGCTTCGATGGGCCGTTGGGTGTATTGTGCTTTTTTTTAAAAAAATCACTTCCGGTGTAAAAATTGGCTTCACAGTTCTAAATCCTGACTGTTATTATTACGGTGCAATTTATGCCGAAATTAAAACAGTGGGTTTGTTTTGTTTAAACAAAGAACACAGAATCTATGTTATTGAAGAAACATTATGTTCAAACTTTCGTTATCACAGCGTTTTGGCGGGAATTTCGTGCGTCTCTTTTATTCGTTCGAGAGGATTCCTACCGTTATTTTTTCGCGGCAAAATGCGCTTGACAACAAACAAAAGTTCTCGCGGCGAAAATGCGCTTGGCAACAAAATTGCATAGTACATGTTTTCAAATTGGGGGCAATCGTAAAGGCAATTTTGTGCAGTCGGGAAGGATATGTTTAAAAAAAAATTCTGCCCTAAGTTGGTCGCCAGTGTCGCGCGTCGGACCTGGGGGGGGGCCCTGACTTTCCCTCGGCCAGCTCAGATGCGGGGGCATGAGACGTCTCTCTCATAGTCAGGGTTCGGGGTCAGCGCGAGGCTCAAGAATCCATATCCCACCGTCTACACAAAACACTCCCATACAACCGCTATCCCCAAATGAAAGAGGTTAGGTTTTTATAAATCAACATTGTATTTGAGCGGCAAAATGGACATTACATGGGTGAATGACAATAGAATACAGGTTGTTACATCCTAACTAGAATTATCATCAAAGGGTTCCCTAATCTCTCTCTGGGAAATAATTAACAGCTCTCTCTAGACCGACAGGCAGCGTGGACGAATTTAGGTTATTAGCGGACACATTCAAGGGTAATAGGAAATGTAAGAGACTCACAGCATGGTGTTGTCGGGGTATCCTGTTGATTGCAGGACTGTGCGCCGTGTTTCAAACAAACGGTGCCAGCCTGTCGATGTTCAAAGCGCGACATTGTCGTACATTTGGCTTCTCGACCGAGCGGTGCGAATTGGAACGCGGGCGCCGAAACGAACACACGTCCAGCTAGGTCAGAGGTCGGCGCGTAAGAAGGAGGAACGAGGAGCTCGGTCGCCGGGGGTGGGGGAAACTGTAGCGGATCTTTTGCGCGTTACGTTTGACCCAGCAACTAGCCTGATAATTCCCGCTACTCAAGTTGGCAACTGTAGGATCTTTGCGCCTAAAATCTGTTATATGACAACGTGTTGACTGAAGACTTCATAAAAATCATTACTTAATGGTTAAGTAATGGAGTCATCAATTTATTATCGTTCAAGTTGTTAAGTTCGATTATGAAAGCATACGGAAATCTCAGTTTATTAACCCACCCACAATATTTTTTGAATAATCACCTCACTACTGATAAGATTAGAATAGGTTAGGTACCTTGCTAGAGTCCTGGAATATCTATTGTTTGCCCACATTATAATATGGCGCTTTTCATTCTTATAATTTATTAACATTCCTTTAATACGGTACCAATATAAATTTATAGTGTTGTTAAGCAATAAAACTATGCTATCATACTTTGTGATAGATTATTGATAGTATCTTACTAAATCGATTAATGCATGGCAGGTGCACACTTACACATCTGAGCAGGCGAATTCGTAATAAATATGATCGTATTTGTTCTTAAATGATAAGCAATCATAATTACACGATTATATTGAAATTATTTATTAATCGCCTCTCACAGAACACAAATCCTCATTTTTCACATACCTAACTAGGACTAATAGCCCTTATTGATCTTTATACTTTTACACATATGGAGCAATATAAACTAACCAATTCATAAATAAGCCCAAAAAATTATACGGAGAAAAAAGAAAAAAAAATGATGACATGAGTCTAGTTGGGTACTTTGAGAATGCATTGTACCAATATTCATATCATACATCTATTAATGATCATCAGCTGACCTGCGGGTGGTAGAAGCTCTAAGAAATGTTCTTCGTCTTCGATGGGATATACGTTATGTCAAGGACTTCTATTCAATTTTCGGTATCCTTCCAATCACAGGACTCAAACATTAAATTACGAGCACCATCCTACAAATTATCCAACAATCAATACAACCACAATATTCGGAATAACAATAAAATCCGCATTCCTCTAACACACACCACAAAATATGGGATAAAATCTCTTAGCCATATTGCCTACACACTCTATAACTCTCTTCCAGATATGAATAAAAACAGTCAAAGTTAGAAATTCAAAGTAAGGCTTTAAAATATATATTTTTTAAAACCTCTAAAAACGAAAATACCTAATTCTTGTCGTGTTGTATTTTCTATTCTTTCTTTCTCTCTCATTTCCTATCCCCTGTATTTTTAATTGAGCATAATCTATTTTTACTTAAGTACCTTATTTTAAATTCCTAACTTGGTTTGGTGCTTATGTGTATATCCTTGTCTGTTTCTTTTTTTGTTTCTTCTTGTTTTTTTTTGTTTAACCTCCCTTTTTCTATTTTTTACTGTTTTTTTTATGTGAAATTTAAAATTTTGATTATATTTCTCTTTTTGTACTATTTTGCATGTGAAACTTATAATTTTATAAAATTTAATTTTATAAAAATTCCAATTTTAAATTGTACCTATTAACTCCCACCTGGGAAAAATGAAAAACCTGCAGACAAACAGACACATGAGTCAAGGAAAAGAAATTAAGTAAGACCCCACTTCAGAAAAAAATATTCAAAAGTCGTTGATGTAATGAGCAATGGAGATATTTCGCAAATTACCTGGATAAATAAAATAAGAAGAAAACATAAACAAATTTGGAAAATATGTGATTATTATTGTAAAAAATGTTTTTTGGATAATACATGTATAAGGATTGCATTAGAACAAAAATTACTATATACCTATTGAAAATACTATTTTATCTATACATAAATCATTATTCTTACTATCAAGGAGGAAAAAATATTAGCAAATCCCTGTTAAACATCTTAACAACCATTTTTTATAATTTAACTAAGAAAGTGGAAGACATAATGTAATGTGGAAGAACATTAAACACGAGTGGAGCCTAATACAGATAGTTTTTTGACTGAAAGATGTTTTAGTATGTACAGCCACAAAGTTCAATGTAAAGCCAATTCTAGTGGCACGGATTTCTCGTGTTGTTTCTGTAAATTTAATGATGATAAAGTTTATATTAAATAAATATAAGTCATGTATATGTATTATTTAACTAGCTGAAGTTCCGGGAGTTTTTCGAAATCTAATGTAGTCAGTGCCTTTCTCTCTTTTTAACGGTAAGTGTTCAAAATTTTACGAGTCTCTGAATAAAACTGTAGATTTTCTTACAAATCAAATCCACGCCTTCCTCTCGCCATAGGTCACAGACAATTTTCTTTAAGTAAATCGATAGTATTATTGTATAATTTATTTATAAACAAGTTTTCCTGTGTAATTATTACTACGTGTGACAGCTGTTTCGCCTTCCGAAGGCACATTTCTTATGAGTTTATTGTAGTTGTTGTGAATAAATTGTAATAAGTATGGCTATGATAGTATATCTTCGGTGTTTTATGTTTATTATTACCATAATTTTGTAATAGAAATCTATGATTGTACATGGACTATAATGATATGTACAGACCATAATATGTAGAGTCATTGTTCGATCCTATCACCCTAATCAACACTTAGCATAGCTAAGCCCACTCAACACTAAACACTCAATCACATTCGATAATGATACGAGTGAAATATCTAACACACAAATAATATGTACCTGAAGAGTTATGCGCGCGAAATTAATCTCCTGTCAATAAAATTGCAAAACACAAAGGTGGACTTGAGCAAATACTAAGGCTATCATACTGCAAACAATCCCGTAGAGACTGCCCAACAAGAATATTACAATGGTGTGCCGTACACACATAGTAAGATTTTCATACTTATTATATGTGTTAGACTCGTATTCACTGCTTTTAAATCGTCTAATATTGCAATAGCTTTCGGAACCGACGCGACGCCATTCCGCACCAAGTAGCGACAATTCAAACATTTTTGGTAAGGCAACATCATTTATAATAATGCATTAAGATTTTATGTTAACACACTGGTATATATTAATAATTATTATTTTTTAGGTAAACTAATGTTTAAGAAAAGATTTTTTATGCATAGCACAAAGGGTAACAATTATTTTTATAAGCAATAATTACTAGCCTGAAACATTGAAAAATCTCCTGATAAAAGATACATGACGCCAAAGGGACAAGTTTCAATGTGGATGAGTGTTTCAGGCTAGTAATTATTGCTCATAAAAATAATTAATTGTTATATTAATAATCATCTGCAAAATGTTATCGTCCATTGTTCTTATGATAAAGAAAAATTGATTGGCCTTTTGTTACCCTTATTACCATAGAAAATAATTGTCAAAATGAATATTGTTTTCACATATTTATATTTTTCTTATTGATTCATAATATATTTGAGTATTAGTTATAGCATGAACCAATAATGAATATGCTTGCACGCAACACGCATATTGCAATGTTTGAACATAATATAATCAGGTTATAATAAGATTAACATTGTGTTTCATTATCTTACGACGGCCTCTGTAGCGCATTGATGTGTAATATAAAAACATGTTTAAGAAGGATTTACAGATGTTGTCAGGAACATAGAAACAATTATTGCATTCAGTGGGTTATCGCACATGTTTTGTAACTGTTCGGACCCAGCGGGACTTTGGAACGGTAATATTGTGAGGTTAAAAAAAGTGACAAAGGGGAGGTTGTACGGAAAATGAGATATTGATATGATATTCGATTCTGATTGGTGCTAAGGGAATCTCCCAGTCTGGAACGGTTTACTAAAAAAAGCAACATTTAAAATAATTAAAATATTACAAATAAAAACCCAATGTTTTTTAATACCTTTTTTAATGTACCCTCCCCGGAATTTGAACCAACGACCTCTGAGTCAAGTGTCAATAATCTTACCATCAAAATAAACAACTCGTTAAAACAAATAATATAGTACAGCATGTAATATTTTATAGCGATGATTTTTTTGCAATCGTTTGTCGCTTGTGGTCTTGTTGAAAATTTTACGAAGGTAGAACGACTTAACATTCTCAAGTCAACGTTCGCATCATTTTAGGAATGCAATAAAAGCTTTTTGCTCCCAAATCAATAGCATTTTAATCAAAATTTGATATAAAGCATTCTCTTCTCCAGACAATGGCCGGCCAACTCGTTGATAATTATTCTAAATTCCTTGGTAGGCTGGCCATCTGCTTTTTACAGCATCCTTTGCAAGACGTGATCATCCAAAGGCCCGAGACACGCAAACTTCTACCAGTGAAATACCAGGGCAGCAAAAAACGCTGGAGTAATTTATTGGGTCGGATCATCGAACGCCAATGCGCAGACAATAGCCGATTTGTGTAGTTGCGAGGAGATGTGTAAAAAATACCTGATCGAATTGAATTCACGAGCAAACAAAAAGTATTGGTAATAGATATTTCCTCTGCGTATATATTGTTCGAAGAAAAAAACTATTATTTAATTAGATATACCAATATCCTTTTTTATTATAACTGCCTGGTGAATTAAATTTTTCAATCCATTTTTTTACTATCGAGGCTTCCAGCTCACAAATACTATATGTTCATCATAAGCCTTTTAACAAATTTAACCGCAAAATTATGAAAAAATTCATCACGATCTCATAACAATTCCACACTCTTTTCGGAATCATTTTTCTTGTGAAACAATTATTTAAAAAAAGTGATACTAGCATTTTGGCGTATTGCTTTAGGTTTTGTCAGTTTTGTGTATAGTTCAAAATTATTTTAGATCGCAAGCTGAAACCAATAGCTTTGAGCATCTAGAAATTAGAGAAAACAAATTTTATGACGCCACAATCAATCTTCCCAAAATGCCTTCCATATGCTTGGTGGAAATCTAAGTGACAAGTTAGCCTCACAGAAGCTGGGTATAATAAACAGGGTCCTCGGATACTCTAATAGTACAAAATTGCTGACCGTGCTGTTGAATTCGGCAACCACCTCTGGTCTGGAGCCAGAAAGTTTGATAGATTCTCTTATCTTAACAATCAGATTTCATTCGTTAGAGCACAGGTGCCAGGTAGGTATACTCTCCTTGTTCTGCCGGTATTACAATGGAAGATGCTCAAAGAACAAGCGTCATTGATCAAACGCGCGTCAAACATATGTACAGGTCGCTTCTACGACTCGTTCTTGAGTTCAACAGCTCGGTTGTGGAATGATTTGCCGGCCTCTGTGTTTCCTCCTTTCTACAACATGGGTTTCTTCAAGACCCTCTACATGGCATCCCCAGAGATGTTAAAAAAATGTAACCGTTCGATAGTTTTTTTCTCTTTTGAAGCAATGTACAAGCCACTAAATATAGATATTTTTTTATATAAATTCATGATAACATTATTGGGTACGTAAACCTACCTACTTATTATGTAGGTATTGTGTTTTTGTATTTATTTAAATATTATAAAAAAGTTATTTGAATATCAAGAGAATTGAAATTTATGAAGGTATATACTAAGTAGGAGGTACTTTCCAACGATAATACTTCATATTAGCAGGTATAAAAAACAAATTAACATACACGCATAAGCACACCTAGTATATTCGAGAATATGGACTCGGGGCTATGAACTGACCTTAGTCGAGGTCGAAATAACGAAAAGCTCTGCGAGTGTTGCCATATTATAAAACGCTAAAAGTGGTACCCATGGGGAAGAAATGATTTCCGAGTTCAACAAACTCGTAACATATTCCTAGACAGCTGGGTATAATAGCTACATAATATATTCGTATGAAGTTTGTTGCTTGAAGCAAAAGCTTTTGGCTAACTTGAAAAGTTTTTTGAGAATATTTATCGTGTTTTTTTAACATCAAGTCTACACCTCAAAAAACGCTCTGTTAAATACACCGTGTTTGGTCAGTGAGCATAAGTCTCTTCTATGCACTCCTTTCTCACCTTAAAATTACACCTTCTGAGCATCCCAAGAGTTAAAATACAACTGTGGTCGTAGAATAAGAATCGAGAATGAAGAAATGTATTTTTAACTGAATGTTTTTTGTGTTAATGACCCTGTATGCTGTATTTCAATTGGTATATATTTAAAAGAATTTCACCTTGATAAGTAAGATTCCAGACAAAAAGTACGGTAGTGAAATTCATTCATTATATACACAAATAATATTATGTATGCACCTATCTATTTATTCATTTCTCGGGTTAGTTGGTTCTTACTTTCTTTGGTATTCGAGACAATTAGTATATTTTTTATCATATTGATAAAGAAATTGAAAATAATATTTTGTCGATAATTTAAAAAAAAAATTGCTGTACAGGTATTTTTTTGACGAAATTAATTAGTAAAATAATTTATAATATGCATCCTCTTGTAAATCTAATTAATTATGCTGAGTTTAGATTATTCATGGCTTTACTTATGCTTTGAATTCTTACCTTTAAAACCATGTTATAGGGCTATCCTTGGGTGTTCAAAAGTGTTCTTGTGGTCATAAAATTGTGATGTAAGAACCAAAAATTTCTAATCTAAAGTTCCTACTTCTCTTGGAGTCACTACAATTTCAATACTATGTGAAATGTATTACATAATTACATGATACTAAAAAGAATGTTCCATTGCTCAATATTCAAAAGAATGATTTCCATAAAATAATAAGAATAAATAAAAATTTATACATGATTCAAATAAAATCGGAGAAATATATCCTAGAATCTCTAGGTTACAAACCAATTCCTAAGAACTTTGTAATCATTCAAAAATATAGCTGGTAAAAATATAGAATTACATAATTGCAAGATAATATAGTGAATTCTGAATTTGAAATACAAGAGCGAGTGGTTAAAGATGTTGTGGTAATCTTTTTATACTTCTGTGTCTTGTTTTGTTTCATGTTTCCTTTAGATTTATTAGTATTATCTTCTTTTCTAATAATAAATGATTTTTTTTTAAATGAAGATTATAGTACATTCTCTAATAAAAGTTTTTTCTTTGTTTCAGGTAAGCAGAAAATATTGCATCACAATAACGAGGCACCATTAAAAAGGGGTAAGTGGTTAGTTACATTTAAACAAATGTTTTCGTCCAGTTATGCACCTTTATAAAACTTTTTATGAACTTCACTGCTGGTCTAAGGCAGTCAAGTCTTAGATCAGCGCCATCATCTGCAGTTGGAAGGTTGAAAGAGCCTAAGCGAAATCCGAACACTAAGTTTGGTGATCGTGCATTCGGAGTATCCGGCCCTAAGGCTTGGAATAAACTTCCTATGGAATTGAGATGTATAACCAGCCCAACAGAATTTAGATCCAAACTAAAAACTCACTTTTTCTGCACTCATTTCCATAAATCCGTCATTCTATCCAAATATTTCTTTTTTTTTCATTTTTTTATACTTTAATTGTTACATTATCTAGCGATTCCGTTCATTCAATTTTTCTATTGACTTGCCTACCAATGGACAATGGACAATATCAGCGGGAACATAACAAGTCAATCGGGTTAATTGTTGGCAGATGAATCATCTAAATGCGTTTAAGATTGACGATTGATTTTATTCATTAATTTCATTCATTTAACAAATATATCCAGCTAACAATAAAAACACCCTAATATAATGGAACTTCCTTCTTCTTCTGGCGTTAGTAAGATTAATTTTAGTTGTAAGTTGCTAAATATGTAAATACTCGTATATATGTCGTTAAGATAGTAGTTATAGGCCTTAGTCGTAAGTCACTAGATATAAGTCTTAGAGATAAGTCAGTAGTTCTAGTATTAACTATTTAAGAAATATATTTGTACAGCGCCCTTGAGGTGATTTCTCACGAAAACGGCGCTATATAAATTAGCCAAATATTATTATTATTATTAGGATATGTTTGATGTAGTTTAGCATTGCAGTCAGCATTGCAGCTAATTTAAGAATATTTCGATACCCATACAACTCTCTCATATTTGGAATGCATCCCTTGCACTCTGCGAATGCATATGAGCATTGCACAATTACACGTGACTTTTGATATCTTATTGAATGGGTACTACGGTCTTTAGTTACGACATGGACTTCAATGTATAGGCTTTATATTCAAGTCATGGTTTAATCGGTATGATCAAAATTTTCACCATGACGTAGTGTATAATAATATTAAGAATTTCTAGTGCGTGCTAACAACTTAACCGAAGGTTTGACTAACCCATGGTTAGAAAGGTTACTTTAAAAATATTTGAAGTCCAAGGCCGAAGAATATTTGAATCGCCACCTTCTGCGAGGTGTCTCTATTTTAGGAAAATGCTTGCACCAACCTCTGGTAAAACTGTGATACCTACAGTTTATAATGGTGTAGTACTGGAGTATTAACTTTTGGTTACTAAGGCCATTTAATTGGTGACCTTCGTTTAAATGTGTTAAGCCTCTAGTTTTATTACAGTGCTCAATTACCGATTGATGATAACGTTTGAAATTCGTTAAGGCAAATTTAAATTCTGAACAGATTTGTCAAATTTTAAAGATAGCATTATATTTTCTTATGTAACAAAGAAATGTTCATTTCATAACACGTTTTTTTTAAAGTGTGAACACTACCTAGATATTATTATAGGTTTAAGGTAGGTACTTGTTACTATAAATGGATGATCGTTGATGTAATGAAAACACAATTCCTACACGAAGTTTCGCACAAACATTATTTGCAGATCACTTCATATTTTGTTTACATATACAGCAACATTATTGGTGACATTATATTTATTGTTAATATCGCTAGTCTTTTGTTGATTCTCTAATGCAATCCTTAATATTTTTATTATTATCGATAAGATAAAAGCTTTCTAAGAATGTAGAATCATGTCTATTGTGCTCTACGTATATATCTGGGCTTGTCTAAATCAGAAAGCTTAACAATTTAACTGATTTATTGCGTCCGAGGATAAGAAATAGCGGGATTTTTTATAGGGTTGAAAGAGCTATTTGGGAGTTGATAGGTCAAAAACACGCCAACACTGCGGAATTCGATATTTTCAACACGACACCGATGACCTTAGATTTTTCGCTGACTTGAGATATACAACATTGATAAAGATTGGTTTTAAATTTCCCGGACGAACCGAAGTATTATCGGCATAATTTGGAAGGTTCTGTTACAATCACCTTTCGAAAACTTCAAATATTTGCTGTATCAAGTAGGTTAGCTTACCGTAAATTTATTTTATATTAAATCAATGCAAGTGACGTTTCTTGACCACTTGGTTCATTTAATGGTCACTCACCTGAATTACGTAATACTTGTAAGTGTTTGAATTAGTTTCCATAGAGATATTATTGATTGTACCTACTTATAATACCTATCTTCATATTTGGTCGAGATTCTCGATAAATCACGTTAAATTATTTTTCAACTTTTTTTTATATATTAAATTAATAGAAGATTAATTCTCATTTAATTAATAAAATAATTGTATTAAAAAAAAATATCTCACATTCAACTAAAACTTTACTCTGATATGAAAGGGGAATTGACTAAAGTTATTGGTCAACTTTGATAATTGTTTAAATATTAAATCAGTTACTTTTTATGAATATAGTTTGTAGGATTGATAGTGGTAGTCACTTGAGGTAACCATGCACACATTTTAAATTACGATGTTTGTACTCAAACACTTTAGGTATGTAGATATTTTAATCTAATTTTTTGGTTATTATTAACGTCTCTCAAACAAACTCAAAAACCTTGAATATCAAAAACTTTTATGAAAAAGTTCATATGGGTTTCGATTGCGTACACTTAACCATATAGAATTTGGGAGGCGGGTATGAGTACCTACCGCTATCTTGTGAACATTTATTGGAAAACCAACACCTCTACCTTAGGTCACTCCCAGGTGATTCTATACATTTGGTGACTTAGAAAGGGTGCCCGGGTCCGTCGGTTGAGAAACTGGTTGAGAGAGACCTCTTGACCTCTTCAACGGGACTCTCTTGACTTGCACCGCAGTGGGAGCTTGTGTAAAAAAGTAGGGTAAGTATGCCCTTACCGCAATTTAAGTGTACGCATTCTGCTATCAATCTGCTTTTTGTTGCAAAATGACCCATCCGGATGCTTTCTTACATACCTTACAAGCGGAACGTTTCACTGCAAAAATTCAGATCAGTAGATGAAATGTGTATAAATATGCTTTAAAATCTTTTTTTTTGTTGAGTGGTAAGTTTACACACCCACAAAACCGCGTTAGCTTAACTCCGCACATTTAGCCCATCACGCAAAAATAAAACTTTGAAAAACTAATCAATATTTATCCATTTGAGAAAAATCTGTTTACACCTCCAAAGTCACCACTTATATTATCAAATGTTTTCATAGAACACATTGTCCTGATACAATTGGTTATACAACTGTCCCCACCGTTAACAGAGGCAAAATAAATAATAAAATCATGAAAAAAGTTGTTTACCTGTAAATTTTTAGTTTCCACAAGACGACCCAAAGTACCACAGAACTGAGGAATAAGCGCAGATGGATGAATTTGTTGCAAACATCGCCGAGTACACTTATTACCGAATACGATTATTCAACGTGACTCTTTGTCCCAGGAAGGAATTATTTGCCCCCCTCCACAAATTCACACTGGCTCTTTCTTAGCTAATGGGAGTTTGGTACTTAGTAGAAATTAGTTTTCATTCGTCTTATGAATTTTGAATTTACGAAGTTATACGATTTACACATTCCAAAAAAAATCGCTGTTGTACATAAAAAAGGGCAAAACTCTTCTGTAAGGGAACTTTACGAAATTGGGCGAAGCCCATCAGAAAGCCGCCTGCAAGGCCTAGTAGCATATTAAATGTGTTAATTACTTAAATAATAGATCACCCTAATGAATAATGAAAACAAAATATTTTTTTGCCCAGTTGAACCATTCGTTACCAATGTTCTGAATATTCGTCTAATCACACGGAACGTTACCAAACATTCAGAGCCGGTTCACTTTTTCTTTCATTGAAGTGAAAGTGATACCGTCATTTTGCCTAGCACGTGCTCGGACCATAATCCATACATGTTCACATCATTGTTATTCTGACTAGGTAACCACAACTTGACAAACACAGTTTTTACTGAACTTAAAGGTGAAGATGAAAAATAAAACAGAGCACAAATCATGAACGTATCAGTCCATTTCATGATAAAAGCTACCAAATAGGAGGTTTTATAAAACAGTCGATTTATTTTCGTTTAGAATGCATTTTACAACTCCCGATCAACAATAATAAACGTATACTGCAAAAGTTAAACTATAAAAATTTTATCGAAAAGTCGATAGTCTAAGAGTAGTTCAAATTTTCTCACTTAAACTATACAAAATCAGTAATGTGTTTCTTATGGCACTTTGCTTGAAAAAAATATTTTTTTTTATTCAAAGTTTTCGGTTCAGTGCTGACAGATTCACACTGGGGAAGTATTGCAAAATATGTCGAACTTTAAACACGATCTAATAAATAGATTCGGATACTTTGATTGGTTTTAATAAAGTTATATTTATGGATAATATAAAAAAATATATACAAAAATACTTACATTGAGTAATCTGATTTTTCAATATGGAAGATCGAAGAACGAAGTACCTATCAAGAATGAGTTAATGATAAAAGTTAGTTTTAAGTTATGGCGTTTGAAAAAGAGAGAAAGAAAACAGTTTGCAATATAGTTGTGAATGATGAAAACTTGGAGTAGGTGGATGAGTTTGTGTATTTGGCAGAGATGTGCAAAATGAGTAACCTAAACCATTTGAAATGCAAAATGGAAACGGGTCAAAACTTTTCCATTTGAAAATGCAAAATGCAAAATGGTTTTTAGAAAAGCATTTCAAATGCAAAATGCAAAATACCTATTTTCAAAATGCATTGAAAATGCAAAATGGTTTCTCAGGTCAAACAATCAAAATAATTATAGAATTTTTAAACAATTTTGTCATTTAATAATGGACATCAATGTAGAACGTTTGTTCTACATACTATATTACATGATGGTAAATCCAAAAACACCACGACTACAGATTATGAAACCACAAAAAATTTGCGCGGGACTAATGTTGCCAACGTAAAAACATAGAAACTGCTATCTAACATTTAATATTACAGCGTCATGGCCCAATGTTCAGTATTTTTGTAATGGTATCACTCAATTGCCAGGGCTCCTACCAGGGAGCAACTTGACAAATGTAAATTATCTCTCAAGCGAGGTTGAGGACCGACTGATATTTGGGGCTTATGAAAAAAGGTGAGTGGAGATAGTGGGAAGAATGTTGCAAAAAAGCATTTAAAATGGAAAATGCATTGAGAAAAGCATTTAAAATGCAAAATGCTGATTGGTTTTTAAAAAAGCATTTAAAATGCAAAATGGAAAATACCCATTTTGCATTTCCATTTGAAATGGATTTACTTGAAATAAAGCACATCTCTGGTATTTGGGGAGTATGTGGCTATGAGATGGAAAGTCTGTTAGAGATATTGAAAGAATGGTAAATGTAGGAAATTTAATGGAGGACTAAAAACAAAGCTGTCTAAAGAAACGAAACTAGCAGTTCACAGTGGAGTTCACAGAAATTTAGATCCCCGACTGTCAAAGATTGGCAAGGAATGCAAGTCGATGTAAGCGTAATTTGTAAGATTAAGAAAGGGTAGAGCAAATGAGGAAAGGAGTGTTAGGAGAATATATGACATGAATTTGAAGGGTAGAAAAAGTCTGGGACGCTCCAGGAAGACATGGCATGATCAAGTGAACCAGATACTTGAGTTGGGCCATGTCAAAAGTCAGAATAACCGAAGAGTATGTATGAATGTGAAGGAGGCAGGGAGTGTGTGCCAAGATCGAGTTGTTTGCCGGTCCATCCTTTCTGCCTCTACCCCTTTAGTGAAACGGCATCATGCATAATTAGTAAGTTACAAAAAAACCTTTACTTTTGGGCACAAAATCTTTTTAAGCAGCGAACTTTGGAAATAGAACAGATTTTTTTCTGTTAAAAATTTCTAGGTAAGTGTAAGTATTATTCTAGATATACGCACACTGAAAAATAATTTATTGCGCCATTTAATGTTTACAGTAAGGGAAAAAAACTGTAAAAATTGAATACACGCTGTGTTAGTCAATTAAAAAATAATAACCGAATGAAAAAAATACATAAAAAACTTACTTCCAATTTGTGAATTTTTCATCTTAAAGAATTTCTGAAGACTCATTTACGAAAAAAATGGATGTTTGATAAAGGCAATCATATTTTACTAATCGTAATGTAAACCTGATCAGCAAATAAATTTCATTTTTACTGATGTTTTAACAACTTTTCACGATTTTAGGATTAACTATATATTACCCACCTTTCAAATGTGAAACCGCACAAAAGTCTCCACTGCTCCCAATTGGGGTATTTTGTGAGGCTGAAATTAATGGAGAGGGGAAGGAGTTTGGAAAGAGCAAGTTGGAGGAATATCTGGCTATTCCGAGGCATTTCAACCAACGTTTCGATTCTGAATGGTCTTTCACCAGAGTGATACTGAAAGTATATCTGACTCTGGAAATTGCGGCAAATAAAAGCCATGTTAAACATCTCTAATTTCTGTATGTATTTACTTGTTTTTTTTACAATATCACGCATAAATAAACATCAGGTTGTAGAATATGGTAGTATTTAATGGCTACGTGTTTGGTTTAACATAATCACAAAAATGTTCTGCAATCCAAACACGAGACACTAGACTTATAACTAAGATAGGTACATTAGATAATAATATTATAATGATTTGCTCCGTGTACATTGTTATATGTTTTCTTTATGTTTGTCGTTGCCGCCACTTTAATACCGAAATTATTATAATAAATTGGTTTCCTGCTAAAATGGAATTTGTTATAATTCCTGTTTATACGGCTTGTCGCCACAAAGGAGTGGAAAAATTTCAAATATTCGTTTAGTATTAATTTTAACCATTATTAAACTTTTTTCTATGCCATTATGTTAAAAATTAAGACTCTGCAAATACTACTAAATACAGCAACCCAACATAAAATTATAGCCATGGATAAGAAACTAACAAACAAACAAAGGGATCTTTTTTTTATTTTTTTTATAGTGAATACCTCACAAGAGTCCCAACTGCTCCCGTCTGGAGCCAGTGAGACTATGGCATCCCCAATTGGGGGATGTTGTGAGGCTGAAGGTAAGTGGGGAAGGGAAAGAGGAAGGTGGGGAAGTACCTGGCTATTCAGATCTAGTCACTAAACACGGCTAAAGCCATTTGGAGTAACGTTTCAATTCTGAATGGTGGTCTTACACCAGGGCGATACTGGTAGTATCTTCCACTCTGGAACGTGCCGCAAATGTACTATATATTATTTTAATTAATTAATTGTGAAATAACACAAATTAATCAAATAAAATTTATTCGCGGGTTCGAACCCGCGACCTTCGGAATGGCAGTCCAATGCGTTACCACTGGACTATGCCGGCCGTCACAGTTCTGGATCTGAAACAGTTAAGCAAAAAACTACAGAAACATAAAATAAATCATTAATCTTTAACAAGATAATAAGACATACAAATAATGTATTTGAGATGAGTGCAAGGGGGACAGATATTTAAAATGTTTTTAGTGAGAAAATCAAGCATTTGAAATACACAATGTATTTTAGAAAATGCTGAAATAAACAACATTACGCATTTGAAAAATGTGAAACATTGATAATGCCGAATATAAGATTGTGTATTAGAGAATCCTAGCTAATATTATAAATGCGAAAGTGTGGGTTTGTTTGTTTGTTTGTCCTTCTTTGACGGTGCAACATAGCGACCGAACGAAGTGATTTTTTGCATAGGAATAGTTGAAGGACTGGGAAATGATATGGGCTACTTTTCATCCCGGAAAAATATTTCATTCCCTTGGGAAAATTCTTAATTCAGTCATTTCTCCCTTATACCAAGCGATCAAAGTCGCGTGTTAAGACTAGTAGTGCAATGATGGAATCTAATACAAAATTTATTTAAAAAAATACCATGTTTAAAAAAAACATTTAATTTGACACACAGTATTAGAAAATATAGTGTATTCAAAA
Source organism: Hesperophylax consimilis (assembly GCF_061612785.1). Taxonomy (NCBI): domain Eukaryota; kingdom Metazoa; phylum Arthropoda; class Insecta; order Trichoptera; family Limnephilidae; genus Hesperophylax; species Hesperophylax consimilis. The sequence goes on along the minus strand of NC_142841.1, from coordinate 19,164,238 downwards.
TACTATATACTAAAATGTATTATGTAGGTACATACATTACAAAGTCATGAAAAGTGATGAAACAATAACTAGATTTTTTTACATTAACCCCAGACAGGAGGCGTGAGGAAAATATTTTCCCTCACACCTATGTCATCTTTTGGATGATGTGTGGGGGTTTTTTTTAGGAAATGGAGGAAAGGAAGTTCTGGGGAAATGAAAGGTATGAAGGTTGGGTAGGAATCTAGGGATCTCTGTGTCCAGGAGTGACGGACATATGAATATATCTTTTCCAATGCAGCGTAAGGCGATGGGTTGAGACACCAGTTGGAGAGGTCGAAGGATCTCCCCAAACCAGCCTCTCCTGATCTGGCACGCCACGCAGCTTGCGGGAAGGCGCATCTTGAATACACCTCACCCAAAGAACTCAGGCATCCCTGCTAAATCGCCAAACTAAGCGAACCACGTGGGGGAGGTGTTAATTATTAAAAAATATAAATGGATTCCGAAGCGGCAGTACCCAAACCCACCTCCCAAATTGAAATTGATTAAATAGGTTACGTTTATGTCAGTTTTTCTCATAGCTTTTAATAACTCTCTGTTTCCTTTTTAAAGGTGTGTTTAATTGTTATTGTGTTGAGTTATCACTGAACCATTACAAACAGCGTTTCTCGTAAAATGTGGTATACGGATAACATGATGACATTGAAAAAAAGTCATAAATAATGTTGGTATGTGACTATTGCCTTTCAGGGCTTCCATACAGTGTACATGATAAACAGATGACCGGAAGTCTACAATCATCATAGGAAGTTAAAGAAACTCATTGTTTTGAAGAAACAATAGAAGTCATGTTACATTTTTAAATTTAAATTGTCAAAGCAAACCACTTACGGTTAATTATTCAGAAATAATTTTGAAATAACAATCGTTTCTGATTTGCAATGAGGGTGAATCCAACGATTTCTTATAATAAATTGTCTTGTTATTTTGTTCTGTCATTAACTTTTTTGTTCTTAACCTTGAAAGACACTGTAAACCTTTTAAGCGATAATGTGACAAACACTTAAATTTTCTTGTTAAGTCTATTTTTCACTAAAAATATTTTTAACACTATGTCTTGACGAGAATGGTATTTAGAATTTTCCACATAATAAACAAACCCTGCAGTCTTACTGTGCTCTTGTATATTGCCGTATGCGCCAGTTCAACGTTTGTATAATAAAGCTGGCCTTAATCCTGGTTTATGGCCGTTTTAACCATACAAACGCCGCACAGTGTTTCGTTTCACACAAGCTAGACGGAAAACACTCTTTTATAATTATTAAGTGTTTGGAGCCCTCTTGTGGGGAGTATTTAATCTGAATGAATTGAAAATTTGAGTTGAAAGTGATTAATTAAATTTTTTTCTTTAAAAAAAAATCGGAAAAAAAATAATCGAAACTGATTTGAATAGAAAATGAATTTTTCAATCTACAAAAAAAAAATCACGGAACATTATTGATACTTTATCCGAAATAAATTCTCGAGAAATTAGAAATTAAAAATTTTTAAACCACAAAAAAATAAGTTAAAGTTAAACATTATTTAAAAAAAAAACTGTAATGGTTTATACTAAAATTTTACAATTATACATACTACATACCTTCCAAAGTAGCCTCCATTTTTTTTAGAACCAAAACAAAATACTTTAAACACATAAACAACCTTACAGCTCGCGCGACAAGATGCGAATAAAAGCAATTAATTTACCTAGCTTTGGGGCTCTGGAATGAGTCAACCCGTGCATTAATTACCCCAATAACAAAAGCATTTGTCACACTAACTACCTGTTAATACCCCCATGACGTCATTTTTCAAGAATTCCAAAGTGGGTTTTTTCCGTCTAGCTGTATGAAACGAAACACAGTGCGCCGTGGCAAAAACTCAAGTTTTTCACTGTTCTGACCCTTCGCGACGCGTTATATTTAGACCGTGTTTGCTTGTTTGCATTTGCCTTGATAATAAATCATGACGAAATGAGAAAATATTCGGATTTTCATGAACACGTGTTCCAACATCGTGAGTATATATTTTTAATCTACTAAAAGTTTTTGATTCATTCGTTAAGGCCTTTAATCCTGTTTTTAACCCGATTACCAACAATTTTAAGCGATTCTTAATAAATTTTCAATACTCTTTTTCTCCGTGTGGGAGAGCAATCTTGCTGTTGAACATAATTATTTCAGATATCGACATAATTAGCATCAATGAATCTGCCTTTAAAAGGCAAGTTCTGTTTCTTTTATTATAGTTGATATACCAACTGAATTGATGTACCAACCAATTTTATTCATTGTATTCAATATACAGGATGTACATATTATGTAGACATAATTTATTATTAATTATACATATACATATTTTTATTACTGACACACAAAATCTAAAATAACACTTAATCTACATGTAAATGAATAACAACTATTGATTGATAGTGTTGTTTTGGAGAGCGTCGTTTTTATGAAAAATCACCTCATGGCGCTGTACAAATGTAGAATATATTTCTAAAATGCTCTATATTTTTCTAACCATAGACTAGACAAACTATTATCAACTTATGGCCAACAGATTGCATCCACTGGTTCATTGATCACTAATGCATTTTACCAATGAATGTGATGCTGCGTTAAATTGTACATATATTATTATTTATTTATATTCTGTACAGGCAATGTTACAGGACCATACTTACCTGGGAAGTCACTTGAGATTAAAACACTGCTTATTGTTTATTAGAGAAATTTAGAAACAGTTTGCACGCAGAGGACATGATTAGAACACATGTAATTGGAATTGACATTTATAATTCTGGTAGTTATTTTAATAATAACTATTTGTGTTCTTTGATGGGCGTGTTTAGGAGAGGAAAAGCATTTGATGGGTGGTACAAAAGTGCAAGGATTTTATTATAATTTATTTCACTAAATGTAATTCTTCCCTCTACATTAGACAGATTGAGGTTTTAAATAATGTTGTGTGTTCGAACAATGTAAATCCAATAAGAAAAATGTGATTAGGATATATTATAGGCAAAACAAAAATGCTCCTCTGAGGTAATTATATTTTATTTAAGGGTTTGAGAGCCTTTGCTGAGACCTTAATTCTCTTGGGCTTGTTATGCATCTTAGTTCCGGGAATAAGAGTTTATTCCAAGCCTTAGATCCAGATACTTCGAAAGCGCGATCTCCAAACTTAGTATTTGGCTTGCGCTTGGTTCCATCAGTCTGCTGATAAAGTTGCTGAACTTATAGTTGAATGCGTCAAACTATATAGTTCTCATTTAAAAATACACATAAATGAAGAAGTTTTTAAAATAATAAGCTGAATTGGATTGAATTGAACAGCAAAATGGGAGAAGTAAAAAAGGGAGACGCTGCGCCGTTGGACTAGGTTTAGTTAAGAGGAATTTGCTCGTCGATAAAAGGGGATCATGCACCGCGCGACCATGCACATCGCCAGCAATACAGTCAGTTAAGAGGATCATGCACCGAGCGACCATGTACATTGCACGTCGATACAATCATTCATATGCACACCATGCACATTGCACGTTGATTCAGTCACACCGTGAGACCGTGCCCATTGCACTTCGATACAGTCACACCGTGCGACCATGTACATTGCACGTCGAAACAATCATTCCGTGCGACCATGCACATTGCACGTTGGTTCAGTCACACCGTGCGACCGTGCACATTGCACTTAGATACAGTCATACCGTGCGACCATGCACAGCGAATGTCACAAAAAACTTGCAATTTTATTTTCAATTATATCATATTTCTGAATAACAGAAAAGTACCTACAAATTGCTATTAGAGCATGATTCCACCGTTGAAATCATGACCACATCCAAAAATCGTCAAGTGAAAGAAAAATAAACGGTGAAATTTCACCACTCTCTCCAATATAATAAACATACGCCGCGTAAAATCACTTGAAATTTTATTAGTTTTTTTTTTATGAAATTAATGATTGAAATATTATTTCTATTGAATGAGTACCTTGCAAGTCATTTGTGTGTTGCAATAACCCATAGTAATAGCATTGAACTTGGGAAAGTGAGTTCACATTGTTCGTAATACTATCTGCGTCAGGTAACCGACAGGTTTTAAGTACACAGATGTACTACAGGCAACAGACGGTTCAGAAAATATTATACGAGTACGATTAGGTAGGTACCTACTTTCAATTTCGCAGAAGAAGGTTTTTTTGAGTGCTGATTAGAAAATAACTACGTTCCTAAAACATGGTGAAATTTTTTAATACATACAACATATTCAGTTTTCGGTAATTTTCTAATATTTGAATGATTTTTTTACAAAATAATATTTTTTAATTATTGCCTGAACACCTAACGTACATAATATCTGGTGGAAAATGAACCTATGGTAGTAAACATCATCCGATTTCAATTGAAAAAAATGTTTTTATACGTAAATTTCTACAGCAAAATTTGTATTTTTACCACTATGAAGATGTTATGTTGTATCAGCGATGTGAGAAATGTATTGACGTTCGAAAAGATTACATTAAAAAAAAAATTAAATCGGTTGATATTAACTACCCTAGGCTCATTTTCCATCAGAGTTACCTCATAGAAAATTAGTTTCTAGATTCTAATACTGTCTTCTTATTTTACGATAGAAAAATACATATTTCAAAGTTCTACATCTCATGATGGAAATTTTGTGGCGAGCTGAAAAAATTACGTTCACCTATTCATTTAAGACTCACAAAGGTAAAAAGCTAATTACGCTAAAAAAGATGTCCAAAATTTCATTTTACATAAAGCCAAATTTTGTACCGAAATTTTAAAATTATTTCGCTAAATTTAACGGTATTCGTTTGATAGCTTTGTTCGTCTTCCAGTTGTATTTTTCATTTTGTTGTCGAGTCTGAACGATAAAAAAAAAGATGTTACTTGCCATATTTGACATCAAATTATTTATCCTGTAACAAAAGAAGGTCCTAAAAAGTGTGAGACATCGATACATTGACCAAAAAATGATTGCTCGCAAGTTCTTTGTCAATTTATCTGAATCGCAATTTCTAAAGATCTTTGACGTCAATCAAACATTATGTTTATTGAATCGGTAATTATATTATTGGTGGCAAATAACAAAATGTATTTTTGTACAATACGTACAAATCACAATGATAATACAACCAAACTCGCAGCACTTAATATAAAGCGTGTTTGTGTGGGTAAATAAACCAAACATTTTAAAAGATTGATAAATAACTAAGAGATAAATGCAAAAGCTAATATTTAAATATTCTCAGTGATATTTTTATGATTCCATCTGCAATATCATTAAAATTCATTATTTTTAAAGTGAACAACAGTATAATTATTATGAAACTACTTTCCAAATAACATGAACATATTAAGATATATAAGTACTTACCACCTTCGAATAGATTAATTTTATTGAGTGCCTTTGTGAGTAGTTTATTATTCAATTTTCGTTTGTGTATTATTTTATTTTGTTATTCGTTAGATTTTTTATCTTATTGACACGAGGTAGATAATTGCTTATTTTTTATCTTTAAAATCAGTACTTTTATGCAGTATTTTATTTTTAAAATATTGTTTTTTTTTGCTATGGTTTAATAGATTTTTTCAACCACAGCAGCTGTTCTTTGAATATAAATGACAAATAGTTCTACATCGTCCTTGATGATGCCACATTAATTACAAAGATCCATTGCTGTTTGCTTCAAGCAATCTTTATCTTTCAAGGTCAGCTAAAACACTGTACATGAAAGGCTGGTTTTGGTTTATCTACAGCCTTGGTAACGGATTGCATATTATTTATACTCTTAATGTCGTTTTTCCTCCCATTTTCATAAGTACTTCTTGGTAGTTCAGTTTAATCTGTCGCCACGCTCCTACTGCAATTCCTTGTACCTATCTAAACTAGGCTCAACCCAATGACTGATTTCATACCAGAATTATTGTCCACGATGTCTTGTTTGAAAACTTTTCTCACTGAGTTTAGAAATCTGGTATCAATATAATACATTAGGTTCTACATTCTCGAAATTTTGCTTTTTCGAGAAGTATACAAAACTTTGTAGTTGTTGCACCGTTCTGAATACTTTTCTACGGCAATATAAAATCACTTAACAAAAAGTACTAAAGACCTTTGATAAAATATTTATTAAATGTATTATATAGACTGAGTGAAGCAGCTTAGGTAAATGGTGACTTAATATAAATGCATACACCATCTGACATAATAACTTATTATGCAAGATACTCAACATGCAAGATTCGATGTAATAATAATTGTTAATTGCATATGCGATGGTTGTTCCGATCTAGATTCGTGCCTCATGAATTAAAGAGCATCCATAAATAATAATGATTATTCTTTCAATACAGTACAACAAGAATTGGGATGATCTAAATACAAGTTGCATGGTATATATTTCGCAGAAAAATAGATTGTTTTATTATTTTTTATATATATATATATCTTCAATACGTAAGCAAAAGTAAGAAATTTGCATACATACCTAGATATATTAAGTTCAACATGCATACATAAAGGACGGATTGTTTCACAGAAAATGTAAAATTAATCAATTTTCAAATTTGACTTTAAAAATCTGCGAAGGTTGTATTAAAGGTCTGTTATTACTTCTGTTTTGTGAAACAAATCTTCAGTAATGATTTAATAACAGAAGTTATATAGAACCTTCACAGAACTTTAAAATCAAGTATTAAATTCATTAAATGAAAATAATTAACTTTGTTTAAACCACTCCAAATAATTATGAACGTGTTTCAAAACTAATGGTTTCTTCATCAGAGTACAAAGTATCAATTAAATTGAGATATTTATTTATTTATTAACGGACTATGTCCAATTACTACACAAATCATAATACACGATTTAAAAAGGAGAAATGATACAATATAATATATAGGATAAAAAAGTTTTAAAAATTATAGCTATGGCAAAAACAGGGCACAAAAAAACAATAAAGATAATGTATAGTCAGGACAAGAACAAATTTTTTTATGGATATCATGACTTCTGCCACATCAATTCAAAATGATTGGATTACTTGCGTAATGACTGACAAAATCATGGATGGGTTTTTTCGCAGAATTTGAACAGTTCATCAAATTTCAACGTTCATTTTCGGGTCCTATGAAAGACTTATTCAAGTTCTGTTATTGTTTCATCATAAATTAGTTGCTTGACAGAACTGAAATAGTAACTTTGAAAATATTTCAAAGAACTTGAAAAGTAACTTTGAAATACGAAGAATTGTTCAAATTCTCCGGAACAACCCGTCGACTAACACAAAAAATTCAAGGCCCTGACTTGAGCTGACAAGTCTGGCCATTCTGGACATTGGTGCCCATGATTTGTGGAGTATTGATTGGGGAAAAGCAATTCATTAGTTCTACGGGAAGGGATATTTGAAGGGTTGAGTTGCAATAAAGGAGATGAGTTAATCATAACATTAGTAATTTTGAAAATGCAGATGAGATCAAAGTCATTCCAATGTCTCTCTAAACAAGAAAGGTTTTATTTTACTTTAAGTTTGGGTTCTTTCTATCCTTACCCCTAAGCAATTCCCCTGAAAAGATGCTTTACTAAAGCGATATAATTAATGTAAACATCGTAAAATAGAAACCAAATAACGCAGGCATGTTCAAGATTAGGGCAAACCAATGAATAGTGAAGTGTTTTTAGGGCAATTATATTATTGAAGTCATAGGTAATTGTATTGAAGCCAAGTTGTTGAAGAGATTTAACGACGCTGTTAATTTGTCCCCAAAAAGACAGACTGCAATCTAAAGTGACACCAAGAATAAATAAAAAAGAATATACATATAAGTACCTATGGACAAAACTTATAGCTGAAATTGAATTATTTCATCGATCATTTGAATAGTTAAAAAGTTTGAATTTTTGAGACAATTTTTTTTCCTGTACCTAAGTTATTGGTAGCTCCTAAATAATATTTAAAAAAACGTTTTGTCACCCCTTTCGACTCACCATTTTAAATGGCTGCCCAGGGGCCCGGGAAACATCGCTACACCACTGTAAAAGTAACAATTGTTGATACGTCATTGCAAGACAATAGTCGTGATTAGGTACTTTGCTGAGTTTATCAAAGAGGAAATACTCGTATATGCAAGCGTATCATTTACATAAACAAAACAACATAATAACACGATGAATTCTCAGTGCACGTTATATAGCTATCTGCAGGTACATGTATTCAATTATTGCCCTTGAATTAAGTAACAACGTGAAAAGATGCCGACAGGTAGAAACATTAAAATACCTACTTATCTTTTATCATGCAGCGATAATGTTGGTATGATATACGATAGAACTACTAACAGGGAGCGACTCGAACTACCTACATAATCAGAAATATTTAACTAAGCTTTTTTACGGTTATCTCGTTTATGATAAAACATAACATAGTTTACGCTTGATCTACTTGTTAAGCTAGATTATCAGTAAAAGTATTATTTGTAAAATTAAACAAGTTTATGATATTTTACATCAAAATTCAAAAAAATATTTACTGTAGAAAAATACAGAGTACAAAAAAATAAACTTATAGGTTACATCCTATTTCTTCCAGCTAACCCAACAAATACACATTATATTACATAACCCAACTATATGTTAACAAATGTATGTAAATAAAAAATAAAAAACACAGGTATTTAATTTATGTAAGGTATTCATTTTAGGTGTAGTGACATTTGTTTAAAAGAAATGCTTTTATTGATGATTTAAATTTAAGTATTTTTAATTTCATCTGTCTTTGTTGGTTTGGGTTAGTTTGATTAAATTACTAAAAAGTGTTATAAAGTATTAAAAGAATGTTTGTTTTCTGGACGTTTTCTATTATAATGAATTTTGTATTTATACAAATTAGAATCATTTGCAAATGTACTGCTGATAGTTCCGTTGAACTTCTCCCTTAAAATGGTTGATTACAATGAAGTTCTGAGGGCAGTAACTTTAATTTGTATGTATTTTTTTTTTATATGCCCATGGGGCTTTTACATTGGGTACATGATTTTTTTTAATTTACAAAAGGATTAACCACTCACTGTGTGACGTTCCTACATGGAAGGACTTTCATTATGACTTTGTGTGTAATGGATACAAATTTAGTAAAAACAGTGCAATATAACCAAAATCAACCTCTATGGAGCTAATTGAAGAGCCAACACAAACTTTCATTACTCGATGACTCTTAATTGCGTCATGGAAAAATAACACTCTTAATTAGGAAAATGAGAGTCATTATAATTTTAAAACTTGTTCATATGTCAATTATTTATGAAACCGCAGAAACAAATTTGCGCATTGCGTTCTGGTTGTTAAGCATCACAACCACGTGATTTTAAAGGTGATACAAAAAACACATTTAACAAAAGCCTAATTTTTATAATTGCAATAAAATATGTAATCTCTATATACCCGTATACGTCGTAATATAATCTTTTCTATCCACCAAATCGATGTCTTCATTGTAAAGAAGGTAACTATTTTCCAATTTTGTTTCGTTCGTGAGAACGAAATATGAATCATGACATATTTTTCTGTTAAAAACAACAACAAAAACACATTAAAAATAAATATTATTTAAAAACACATTTTTACCATAAATAAATAGTTATGTGCGTATTTATTGTGATGGAAAGAATTTTTTTTATTACGAAATTTATTTTACAATGTACACTTCACTTGTACTTTTTTTATAAATCGCTACCGGTTTCGACATGTTCGTGTCATTAACTAGCGTTATCAAAACTTTTTAAAATTATACAAGAAAATAAATAAATCGACAATATTAGGTGGGGAGTAGTAACAATATTAGGTGGGGAGTAGAAACAATATAAGGTGGGGAGTAGTAACAATATTAGGTGGGGAGTAGTAAGTAACAATATTAGGTGGGGAGTAGTAACAATATTAGGTGGGGAGTAGTAACAATATTAGGTGGGGAGTAGTAACAATATTAGGTGGGGAATAGTAACAATATGTCTAGAATTTTTAAATATTAAGTACTCTGAATGGCGTAAAAATTTAAACTTCTTTAAAAGAATTAAAAAATTGGCATGACTATTGTTATAATAATATGTAGGTGACCCTGAAAAGAAATGCCAGAAGCCCTATAGGTAGGTTCAGAGGTTATCATACATTTAAAACCTGTGCGGATGAAACAAAAAAAATCTTAAGCTTTAATTTTTGGATAGTTTATAAGAAAGAAAGGAGTGAAAACACATTGAAATTCGCTCTTGCAAAGTGACATTTTTGCAGGAAACCAACTTAACGTAGAGTCCGTAAATATTAATTTGCTCGTCACCTTTATGCAGTCACGGTGTTTGAATCGTGCCTTTGAGATAATAGCTAATAACATTTCGAAGAAGTCATATAATTGCGATTTTATTACAGGAAAGGTTTGTGGGTAGAGTTATAATATTTTTGTAATAGAAACACCAACGTGGAAATAACATTGTGTGTTATAAATACACAATCTTATTTTATAGTCAGATTTATTGCTGCCAAAATACCTTATTTATTTTGTTATAAATATATAGGGTGTTAAGAGAAGTATTTGACTTATTTAAGTCAGAGATTTCTGATACCATTTGGAGTAAAAATGTAAATGAAATTTAGGAATCCGGTGACTTTGTTTTGTTTTCTTCTTTATCTTTAATAATAAAATAATAGTAGGCATTAGTGTCGCCCAAACCTCCAACGGTGTTGGACGCGAGTGAGCGCCGTAAGCGGTAAATAAATAAAATAACACCTTCAATCCAAGACAAATTATATAAATACATAAATTTACGGAAAATATATTTTTAACCTGGAAAAATGGAGGAAGCGGTTGATCCGCATGCCTTCATAACAAAGGCGAAACAAAACATAAGTGACCTACATACAATCATAGAAGAAAATAAACTTACCAAAGAAACCAAATCAAAAATGATGAAAGAAATAAATAACATCATGGAAATGATATCGCACATGGCAATAGAATTAGCTAAATTACAAGAAAAGTGTGATATTCAAGAAAAAAACCAAGCACAAAAATACCCATTTTCATACTCTTCTGCAGTAAAAAACTTAATATCACAAACGCAAGAAAAACGATTTCCTATAATAATTAAAAGCTTAAAAGAAGAAGACACTGAAAAAATAAAAGAGAAAATACAAAAGATTAAAATTTCACAGTTGGGAATTCGAGTATGCGAAATTAAAAAAACAAAAAAAAACCTTATAATAACATGCCCAGAAAAAGAAGACGCAAAAAAATTAAAAGATAAGATAAATGAAGTCGACAAAACCATAATAGCGGAGGTACTTCTGAAAACGGATCCATGCGTAATATTCAAAGGTCTTGACAAAGACTATACCGAAAAAGAATTCTTAGAAGACATCATTGAACAAAACAACGACATCAAAATGATATGTGAAAAATACCAAGACAAAGAAATATTACAAGTTAAGGCCATCATTACAAACAAAAAAACTAACAGCAAAAACTTAATACTACAAACAAATCCCGAAATGAGACTACATCTTATTAATAAAAAAAAAATTCATCTAGGATTCATGAGAATCTATGTAGAAGACTGCAGTCCTCTTACCCAATGTTTCCACTGTCAAAGATTTGGACACACAGCACAAAAATGCTACAATAGAATGAATAAACCAACATGCAAGCACTGTTCAGAAGATCATCCCATCTCCGAGTGTAAATCCCTGGAACTGCCACCCAAATGCGCTAACTGCAACTCAGCTAACAAGAAGAAAGAAATAAACTCCTTGAACAGTAAAATGAATGAAGTAGACCACCGAACAAACAGCGAAACATGTAAGTTCCGATCTTACATGCTTAAATTAGCCAAAGAAAGAATTAACTACGACATTGAATAAAAATCTTATAAATAATTTTGTAAAATACAACCGAAAATGCATTAAATGGATGATTTCTCAAATAACGAATTAGAGTTAAATATTAAAATTCAAGAATATGAATGTATATGTACCGATTCGTGTAACAAAATTATTTCTAAAAACATCAATGATATAATTATTATGCACATAAACATCCGTAGCGCTCAAAAAAATTTAGATGAATTAATTCTAAAAATAAATAATTTAATTAAAAAACCGGACTTTATAGTGTTATCCGAAACATTTACAAACGATGAGTCACCGTCTTATCACTTACCTGAGTACAACTATATTTCTACCAAATTAGACATCAATAAAAATTCGGGAATAATAATATTTGCAAGCAATAAATTTAGTATTGTTAACATAATAGAACATCCAATACACTTAGTAAACTGCATCGAAGTACATTTCAAACTCGGCAAATCAATATACCATCTAATAGCAATCTATAGAACGCATGGCTCGAATATTATTACATTTATTAATGACCTCAAATACATATTATTAAAATTAAAAAATAAACTTTGCTTCGTCGTAGGAGATTTTAACGTTAATATTAATGAAAAAATAGAAAATAATAACAAAAATGAATACATCAATTGTATGACTGAACAAAATTTTATATCTTGCATAAATAAAAATACTAGGGAAATAAAAGAACATACTCCATCTTGTTTAGACCACATTTGGACAAATGTAAACATTAAAGATCTTCACAAAATAAAATCAATTGTTTGGAAAACTAACATAACTGATCATCACTCATGCTTACTTCTGTATAATAATAATATTAAACATAAAAAACATAATTTAATAACCAAAAAATCAACAATAGATATGACTATTCTCTCTGAAAAATTAAAAAAGGAGAGTTGGAATAATGTTTTAAACAGTGATGATACTGAAATTTGTTCGACTAACTTCGAAAATATTATGTCACAACACATTAAAAATTCGACAACTGAGATAACAACACACATAAAATCAAAATTAAGATGTTTAAAGCCTTGGATTACCAAAGGGCTTATTATATCTATCAGAAATAAAGAAAAACTTTACAAAATAACTTTAAAAAATCCCCAAGATGAAAAAGCATATATTTTCTATAAAAAATATAAAAATAAATTAACATCTTATATTAAAAAAAGTAAGGAAGAGTATTTTAAAAATAAAATATTATCTTCAGAAAATAACCATAAACAAATGTGGAAAACTGTTAATTTCGCCATAGAAAATACAAAAAAAACACAAAACATTAAGTACATTGAACATGATAAAAAAATTATAGATGCCAATATACAGCCTAAACAATGTGCAAACATACTTAATTCCTTCTTTGCAAATGTTGGGAAAAATCTTGCGAAAAATATCCATAAGCCTTCAAACCAAGAAAACCATAAAAATAAAAATATACAGAAACATAATATACTTTCAATGTTTGAAACAACAACAGAATGTGAAATCTCGAAAATAATAGAAAATATGAAAGGAGGTTCGTCTCCCGGTTTTGATTCTATTACGACACACATGTTAAAAACTATGAAACCTCACATAATAAAACCTATCACTCATTTAATAAACTTAAGTTTAACAAATGGAATTTTTCCAATGAACTACAAAACCACAATAATCTCACCTATTTACAAATCTGGAGATCCACATCAAGCAACGAACTATCGCCCAATATGTCTAATTTCTAATATAGGAAAGATCTTTGAAAAAATAGTAAAAAAACAATTGGTAAATTTTCTAGATAATAATAAAATATTACACAAAAACCAGTTTGGCTTTATAAAATCACTCAGCACACAAGATGCTATTGCTAACGTAACTTCATACATTCACGAATCATTAGATAAAGGTAAAAAATGTGCGGGTATATTTATTGACCTTAGAAAGGCATTCGATAGCATATCCCATGAGATGCTATTAAAAAAATTGAATAATATCGGCATAAAAGGCAACGTGATTAAATGGATCACCGACTACTTAAAAAACCGTCCTCAAGTGGTAAAAATCAATCGTGTTAAAAGTGATCAAGAGATTACAAGCTTTGGAATCCCCCAAGGTACAGTGCTTGGACCAATTCTATTTACTATATATGTAAACGATATTTTTTTTCAACCTTTACATGGTCAAATCACGTCATACGCCGATGATACAGTATTAATAATAAGTGATAAGACTTGGGAAAAAGTAGAATTAAAGGCCACAGAAGACATCAACACGCTCAAGAATTTTTTCGACACCAATTTACTGTCACTTAATAATGAAAAGACATTTGTAATTCCATTTGCAATCCATACAAATGATACTCCTAAAAATTTTAACATTGTCATACATAATAATACTAAAATTCACAGCCAAAACTATTGCAAATCAAACTGTACAGTACTAAAAACAACAAATGAAATTAAATATCTAGGAGTAATTATTGATAAAAATCTGAAATGGAAGGAACAAATATGTCAAGTAGTAAAAAAAATTAGAAAATTAATATATATATTTTTAAGAATTAGAAACTTTCTGTCGATAAAAAATCTATATTTAATTTACTATGCCTTAGTTCAATCCACTTTACAATACGCTATTATTAGTTGGGGATCCGCGTATAAATGTAACCTTCTTCCAATTGAAATTATACAAAGAACAATTATTAAAATTATATTAAAAAAATCCTTTGACTACCCAACAGAACGCCTGTTTGAAGAATTTCAAGTACCTACATTTAAAGACCTATATATTAAAAACTCATTAATCCAAATTATAAAAGAAAAAGATAAATATCAATTTTTAAATGAAAACAGAACGCGACTTAGACATGTTTTTCTATGCCCAAAACTAAATACGTCTTTTGCACAACATCATTATACTTACCAGGGAAGAACTTTTTTCAATCGTCTACCAGAAGAAATCAGAAGCATTAATGATAAAACCCAAATACTGCTCTCTGTCAAGAGACACTTTAAAAATATTCTGAAAAAAAAAACTACTGTCACTTAATTAATCTCAAAAATATCCTTAGTTTTCCATAACTTTCTTTCTTTATTAAAATTTATTATATTAATATATTATCCTTCACTACTATCAAAAAAAAAATACTACAGCAAACATACATTTATGTACAATGAATTATCTAAGTACTAACTAACAACAACATTTATGTACACTCCCCTTCCATACACAAGCAAATGCTTTCAATGGAAGAGTAGTAAAAAAAACCCAAGATGTAAAATGAATTATGTACCATGTAAACTTATTATTAAAAATAAAAAATAATTCCAAAAAAAAAAAAAAAAAAAAATTAGACAACTAAGATCGAGGTGAGGGGTTTGTCGATTACTAACTAGGCTGAGTGACCACTGACAACATGTGAAATAATTTTTTATGCTTGGTTTTGAAAAAAAAATCTATATTAATGTAAAATATGATTTAAGATTTTCACGGCCAAAAGTATTTTTGTTATTTGTTTTTGGGGTATTATGCCGTGTTGCGCTAACTCCTTCTTTAGCCAACGTTTCGGACAGCATTGCAGTGTCCATCATCAGGGCAGATGTCTTATTTGAGGTTGTGTTAAAATGTGAACTTAAGTATGAGGTTGTGATACCGTGTTGCCAGCTCCAACCCTCTGAGCTAACATTAACGTATCATTTTTTTATTTAAAGTGGTTTTCTTCGTTTAGCTCTGGTGTATCCGTCAATTACCGG
The DNA here is from genome assembly GCF_061612785.1 of Hesperophylax consimilis. Classification (NCBI taxonomy): domain Eukaryota; kingdom Metazoa; phylum Arthropoda; class Insecta; order Trichoptera; family Limnephilidae; genus Hesperophylax; species Hesperophylax consimilis. Next base: position 19,148,547 of record NC_142841.1, on the reverse strand, counting down.
ATACCAAGAACTATTAAGCTTAGCTCCATCGTCTCTATTGATGTTTACGGGATTTTTATGAATTTCAATGGCCTCCGTAATCAGCCGTGCTCTATAAGTTTTCGGTCTCCCCAGGATTTCAGGAACAAATCCAAAGTAATGCCCGGTGTCAATCAAATGCTCGGCAATTGCCGATTTGTCAGGGTGGCCGAGTTTACAAGCTCTGAAGTGTTCCGAAATTCTTTTGGAGATAGTCCGCTCTGTCTGGCCTACATAGACCTTGTCACATCCGGAACAGCTGAGTTTATACACTCCATCTGTTTCCAGAGGAAACTTAGTCTTTGCAGACCTCAGTAAGTCCTAGTCCTAAGGGAGTTGCGATGGGCAGTCCGTTATCGCCAGTACTAGCCAACTTTTTTATGGAGAAGTTTGAAGAAGTGGCACTCGACACAGCTTCGGCTGTCCCTAAAGTATGGTGGCGCTACGTCGACGATGTCTTCGCCATTTGGCCTCATGGAACGGAGAAACTAAACGAATTCCTGGACCATCTTAATTCTCTCCACAGCAAAATTAAATTCACAATGGAACTGGAAAACGAAGATAAAATCCTGCCCTTTCTAGATGTGGAGGTGATGCGGAAACACGATGGTAGCCTAGGGCATACTGTATATAGGAAACCAACCCATACGAATCGGTACTTACACGCTGATTCGCACCACCACCCAGCGCAGAAGAGAGGACTTATCCATACATTGGTGACCCGAGCGACCAGAATATGCGAAGAACATAAAATCGGAGCGGAACTTACGAAGCTGACCGATGCACTGGAGCGTAACGGCTACCCAGCAAGTCAGACAAGGCAAATCATAAGAGCCAAATCTGCACCAAACGAAGACAGAGTTGAACAAGAGTCGAAAGGCTGTGCCTTCCTGCCTTATGTGCACAATGTGACAGACAAAATTGCCAAGCTTTTGAGAAAGGAAAATATCAAGACTGTCTTCGGAACAACAACAAAGATACAGGACTTACTGAGGTCTGCAAAGACTAAGTTTCCTCTGGAAACAGATGGAGTGTATAAACTCAGCTGTTCCGGATGTGACAAGGTCTATGTAGGCCAGACAGAGCGGACTATCTCCAAAAGAATTTCGGAACACTTCAGAGCTTGTAAACTCGGCCACCCTGACAAATCGGCAATTGCCGAGCATTTGATTGACACCGGGCATTACTTTGGATTTGTTCCTGAAATCCTGGGGAGACCGAAAACTTATAGAGCACGGCTGATTACGGAGGCCATTGAAATTCATAAAAATCCCGTAAACATCAATAGAGACGATGGAGCTAAGCTTAATAGTTCTTGGTATCCGGTAATTGACGGATACACCAGAGCTAAACGAAGAAAACCACTTTAAATAAAAAAATGATACGTTAATGTTAGCTCAGAGGGTTGGAGCTGGCAACACGGTATCACAACCTCATACTTAAGTTCACATTTTAACACAACCTCAAATAAGACATCTGCCCTGATGATGGACACTGCAATGCTGTCCGAAACGTTGGCTAAAGAAGGAGTTAGCGCAACACGGCATAATACCCCAAAAACAAATAACAAAAATATATTAATGTACATTTTTTACTTCATATAATGCCAGGAATCACCGGTTTAAGTCAAGTACGTCCCTTAACACCATATATAAAAAAAATGTTTATTCTTTCTGAAATATCGCACGGTTTTGGATATTCATACACAGTGATTTTTACATGCTTGATTTGTTTTACCTGTTGTTAATAATCGGATGCATTTTTCTTCTGAATTTTTTTCGAAAATCTCATTTTATGTTTTTTAATAATTTATTGAAAACATAATTGATTTTCCTTTGTTTTATCATACAGTTATATGGAGTTCTACGAATTAAACACAATTACAATACAGATCAGATATTTTTTTTATATATTCTTATAAATTACCTATTATATCTTGTCATTGTTTTTCTTGTGTAAGTATGTAATATATAAAATACATTGCAATAAATCATTTAATTTCCATAAGAAACTAATATATTGCATCTTACCAGTTATGTGTGTTACACATATATATTATTCGGAATACTTTATTGTGCATTATTGGCAATCTTTCATCATTTTTACTGTTATGGCTCTACTGATAAAGTCAATCGACTATTTTTTAATACGTTTGTTGTTTTTCCACAATATTTCAATGTACGAAGACGATTCTAATCGATCGAACGAATATTTTTTTATCTGTTTTTTACAAGTAATCTAATTTATACATTTGAGTAGGTTGATGACATCGAGTCATTTATTCGTTTTGATGGTCACAAATACATTGCTTACTAAACATTCGCACTCCAAAAATAATGTTATTTATTGCTTTGTATTGTATTACAACGATTTTGTGCACTTGGATATTTTAATTACATTATGTAATCTATGCGTAGTATTTATTTGTCTTAATTAGCAAGCAAATATTCTCATAACATCATCGATACTTCATTTGTCACGATTTAGTAGAATCATGCAGATTAATGATTTAATTACAACGATCAAATATAACAAACTGTAATCTTAACTCATAGGATAATAATTTTACGATTGTAGGCACCAGTTAATATTTTCTATTTTTTCAAGATTTGATTATATGTTGCTGGCGTATATTTTTATTTTTCGTCGTTAGATCTTTATGATATTAATCTTATGTTTAGTATTAACTATAATTTACTTGCAAAGTTTAAAGAAAAATGAGTTAATATTTTTTTTCATATTGTAGGTGCATATCTCAGAAAATTTTTGAAAAGGTTATATAAATTATTTTATGGTTGAAATAGGCGTTTAAGTTAAATTTAATTTCGATGGCAGATAAGAATCTGATAATAATTACTAGTTTTCAAGAATTATTTCTAAAAACAACGTTTATATTACCCTGATACACTAAAATACTAGTGTTATTATTTCTACAGAAAATATTATGAAATAATTGACTAATACTTTGATGAATGAAGAAAAACACTGATAAGAAAATTTTTCTGGTGATTTCAGAGCAAAAAATCCCCACAATTAAAACGTTTTTTTAGACTAGACTAAATCAATCATTTGAGAACAAATAAAGACAATCAAAATTGTATTGTTTAAATTAATAATCCATATGTGACAGATAATGATTTATACATACTGGAACATTCAGGATTATAATTGAGAAGCATGCTTTATTTATGCACATAACTTAGTGCAAAAAACATGTTAATCAGTTATTGAGCACATTAAACCAGTCGTGTATTAAATGGTGTTCCACTATATTATGTGCAATGATTAATAATTTCCAGTACCAAAATAATCTGAAAAAATGACATCATACTGAGAGATAAGGGCAGTATAAATTAGGAAAATGCACATATGGACTGAGATAAAGTCGATTATATTCATCTCGAATGAGATATGATGTTCTGTAAAGACATTTTAAAGACCTTTGATGGAATGAACAGCATTTTTTTCTTAGACTCAACATAAAACCAGTAATCTCATGTTTATCTATTTTCTTTCATGAACACAAAGGAGTCGATAGCCATTAGCCATAAAATTATTGAATTTTGATGACAGTTAAATAGTCTCGAAATCGATTTCGCTGATCTATCTAGGGCCTAGGAGTTGAAGAATCTTGTGCAATGTAAATTGGCGACAAATGTTACCATTAAAATCTGTATAGATTACACTTCTATCGATTTCTTGTTCAGCTTTATTCACTAAATCACAATAAAGCGAAACGGACTTGCCGATATTATAATGCTTTTATCATATTCCAACTCCAAAAATAGCTAACGTAGGTTGTCACTGAGCTTTTGCCACGGCTCGTCCTTTTTAATTTAAATCTAAACTTTAATTCTATTGCGCGTTTACACCCGCGCTGTGCAAGTGGGTTACCTACGTAGCTTCGGACAACCCTAAATCAGCTAAATTTAAGAGTGAAATCACTCCTTTATTAAATCGATTTAACTGAGGTCACGCAACATCTGGGAGTGGTCAGTCAACTAATCACAATAAAATACTCCAAACCTCTTTCAAGAAAGCTTTTTGTTATAAAATTGTCTTAGGTATCTGCGCTCTTCCTTGATTAAATTTCTTAAATAATTTTAACGAAGAAAAGGAAAATTATTAGTTATTATTTTGCCTTTTGACCTACGTTTATAGCATTCTGTAATAATATTATTATTCAATGGGTAACAATTATTTTTATAAGCAATAATTATTAGCCTGAAACACTCATCCACATTGAAAAATCTTCTGATAAAAGATACATGACGCCAACGGGACGGATGAGTGTTTCAGGCTAATAATTATTGCTTATAAAAATAATTGTTACCCTTCGTGTTATGCATAAAAAATCTTGTCTTAAAACATTAGTTTACCAAAAAAAATAATGAATATTTGACAAGTTCTAGTATTTTCACCAAAAAATGTAGACAATTTGTCTCGACGCCATCTAGTGAGAGAGTTAGCACTTACAATGCCTTTCTCATATAAAAATAAAGTTGGTTGTTTCAGGTTAAAAAATATAACAAGCAGTAATTGTTGAATGAAACACTAGTATATATTGAATTATTTCGCGGATAAGAGATAAGCCGCCATAGCTCAGTGGTCAGAGCTGTCGACCGGAAATCGAAAGGACACGGGTTCAAGTCCCGTTGGCGTCATGTATCTTTTATCAGGAGATTTTTCAATGTGGATGAGTGTTTCAGGCTAATAATTATTGCTTATAAAAATAATTGTTACCCTTTGTGTTATGCATAAAAAATCTTGTCTTAAAACATTAGTTTACCAAAAAAATAATAATTAATATTATTATTATTTACGTGAAGGTTGAGAATAATGTAAAATAAAGGTTATGCTTTTGTTTTGTTTTATTTCTGTCGCAATTATACTAATTATACGTATTCAGAATTGCAAAAACTTTGATAAATTTACAGCAGATAATTCATCAAATTATGTGTCATTAGGGGAGACCGTAGAAAAATTAATACGGACGTTAGCAAAAAATTCGAAATTTTCATGACCTGTATTAATTAAAGCTCTTGACCAGCAATCTGAAGGTCGCGGGTTCAAATCCCGGTGCACATAAGTAAATTTTATTGAAGGTTTTTATGGTATTTTACAATTAATTAATTAAATATAATAGATGTTATGCTTGCGGAACGTTATAGATACTCTCAGTATCGCCCTGGTCTAAGACCACCATTCACAATTGAAACGTTGCTTGAAATGGCTTTAGCCATGTTTGGTGACCACATCTGAAAATGCAGGTAATCCCCTACCTTCCTCTTCCCCATATTCTCCCCCTCCCTAATACCTTAAGCCTTATAACAAACCCCAATTGGATATGCCATAGTCTCCAAACGGCTTGGAGTAGTTGGGACTCTTGTGCGGTATTCACAAAAATTAATTTTATAATTATTTTTAATATTTATAAATAAAAACAAAATATTGGCCTGTGTTTGGATGAAGAAAGAAAAACATAAAATTTTCACGATAAACCAGTTTTAAAATATTTACGTACTCATTGGTATGATTATGATAAACTATTCAAATGTATATTATTAATAATAAAGTTACGTGTCATTTTACTATAATCAATAATCATCTACATAGTAGACTTAGAAACTTTTATATTGTTGATTAATGGGTGTTAAATTGCAATTAGTTGTTATAAATAATTATAATTATTGTAAAGTAGGTTATAGTTCTCCGTAATTATACGTGTAAGATAACAAAATAATATTATACTACTCTTATATTTGTGTATAAATATATATATTTTTATGTATATTCAAAAAAATAATGTTACATAATTTACAGAAGATAAAGTTATTATTTAACCTCATAATCACGCGCATGCGTACTGCGTATACCGGCCGTAATACTGGCTGATAGATTTTTAACCGTTTGGGTGCCGATCGTCGATTTCCGTCGATTGCGTCAGTCGTGTTCTGATTCGCGCGTACGTCTGTACGTAAAATTCTCATTTTTTCGAAACGCCTGGACTTCGGGATCCTCCTCCGCGTGATTCTAAACCAATATTCTTTAATAAAACAACGGAAAAATCATCGAAATCCTTTAAAATTCAAAGAATTTATGGGGTTTTAAAAAAATATATAGTTTCATAAAAAATAATGTTTTTTTGGTGGCATTTTACAAGCAACTGTATTAATTTTTTTGGCACTCAAACGGTTAAACCCCTAGACCCCGAGGATTAGGGACATGTTACTGTGGTGTAAAGACGGAGTTTGCGGACTTTGTTAAAAATCTGGTTGATTTGACAAATATCATTTGGTTGCGCAATGAAAAATTAAAAAGCAGTAATAACCTTTGGCAGCACTGTTAGTGGAATATTTTAAATCGAAATATCGATTTAAAATCGAAAGCAATAAAATACGGAACGCAATCATATTGGCCAAATTTCGAAGCAATTCAAAGCAGACCGGCTCAATGTCATCTGAAGAAACGTGAAGTTAGCAACTAAACAGAAAATTTAAAAAACTGCCGTGTTTTTTGAGGATTGGAACAAAGTGGTGCCAGTCTAAAAAAAACATGAATATTAATATTAGTAAATATTTTAACCCAAGCAGTATACGGGCCTCCTTACTGTATAGCTATAACAGGGCTGCAGCGGCGTATTAGGGAATCTGTATAAGTTAGACTAAAGATGTACCTCTTTAATAAAGCTAGGCTCTTATGCATGGGAGATGTGTCATTTAGTTCGTTATTTTTTTATGTATATGTCAAAGTATTCGGTTTATATTTTCACTGTGTTTTTATTTCGTAGATATTGTATATAATATATTCACACAGGTTGTCAAGAACTATAAACTGATTTGATAAGAAACTTCCGAAAAAAGTGTTTATTTGTTGCTATAATAACTAATCACTAAGTTAAATAAAACTTGCTATTCATGAACGTACCTGACAGTGGAAATGCTGGGAAGAACTGTCGAATTATTCAATCTGGTCTGGTGGATGTTCAAATATTATAATTTTCCCACTTTAGATTGTGTAACTTAAAATGTTTGCATTGCGAATTTAGAAAATATGAAATTATATTTTTTATGTAGATATTGTAATTTTTGATGATATTTGTTCTTTTCAAATGCATCAAACTTATTATGTGGCCCATTTTAACTAAAAATAATGAACACATCGTTTTAACCATTTTTATTTTATTTTTGACACGTTTTGTGAACTTCGCTCACCTCATCAGGGTTTCCCTGATTCCCGCTGTGGTTAAAATGAAATATGTATTATTTTAATAAGTTTAATGTAAATTATCGATGATTCTCATTGGTGCGATAAATTAATCATTCAGAGAGGCAATTAATGCGATTTCCATTCGAGACTTGATTTATTATGAAAATCAACTTGTTAGTAGTTAAGTGGAAAAATACGTCGAGTTCCCACATAGTTTTCATTGTAATTTCTCCGCTAGCTACACGGAGAAAACTACTAATGTTAGATATTTTTATTAATAATCTCTCGTTTGAAAACGGGATTGCCTTTAACGAACGAATTGACAGGTTTCCTAATAATCTTTCAGTAAAACACGATTGTGTTATCGAGACATGTGTTTATAGAGAATGTTTTAGCATTATGTCATTGTATTTTATCAAGACAAACGCCGGTGCATGAACGAGTGTTCTGATATATTATGAATATACTAAATGTTTATCAGGAAACGGTCTGCAATCTCGTTTTCAACAGGATTATTTTTCCGTTTTTAATCAGCAATTCTTATTTTTCTTCAGCAAGAAACATATTGCGCTTATAACTATGGTAGTAGGAGTTTTTCAAATATTGGCAGGTTACCCGTAACCCGTATGTTTCAATAAATCTAGTGGCTGAAACAGAATAATATTTTGATGTTGCGGCAAGTCAAAAAGAGACTGATTTTACTTGGTACGAACTTACTAATCTACAAATATTTTCGTTTGCCTTCGATTTAGGTTGGGATGTTTAAAATTCGATCGTCATTCAAATGTGACGGAGTTCAAAACGCCACAACCTTAGTTGCCACAGCTGACTATTTCATTTCCATGAAATTGCAATTTTGACTTCCTTCTTGTGATACTAATTGTTTCCCCTCCGATGGTAACTGATATATACGTGATACAATCCAATTAAAAGTTATTGTATTGTTTTATGACTACTTACTTATTAAAGAATGACAATTAAATTAATTCATTTCACGATCGTACATCTAATTTAAGCATGAGAAGAATAAAGCAATTACCCAAAGTTTTATTATTACACTGGACCAAAATGAAATAAAAACAAAACAATTTGTAATGAGTCGGTAGCATTTATTAATTATAATGAATGGAACAGCATTTGTAAACATGACTGGGTACAACAAACCATTTATTTCATTTTTGCGCGTTTTTGGCGTTGCTAAACTTTTATCTACTTTCTATAAATTCAATATGCATTTATTATATATGTAAAACTCTTTAAATGATAATGAAAACCCTATCAAAATCCGAAAAAATAATATTTTTTTAGTATAACGTAGAAGATATATCATACCTACTACTGCAGTATGATTTCTTTTAACTTAACTACCAGACTTTGCCTAGTTTATACGCTTTAAAAAAAGTCTAACAATTGGAAAACACGGTGTTTGTCTTGTCAGCAAAACTGATATTTCAAAGCATCATAGTGTATGATGGATAAAACGTTGCGAGAGAAAAGCCGGTTTCGTTAATCTAGAAATTCCATAGCAAAAAGCCGTGCAATTTTCATGCCACTAGAGCTCACATTTGATTGCCTTTACTGCTTCATGTAAACACATTGTCTGCTTTAGATTTAGAGTGAAGGATTATTTTAGGTTAGATATATTTTGCTTACAACCAACTTTTGTACGAACATTCACTGTTTTGTCCAACCTTCTATCAACTGTGTACTGAATAAGACACACTAGACAATTGTGAAATGTATTGAACCCACTCTTATTTCCTCCTGCTAGATATAAAAATATATTATTTCGACTGACATAATTTCGTCTACGATATTGTAAAAATTATTGAAGGTTCTGAATACCATTTTATTTAGAGCTTTTACCCAATTTACAATGTCGGACAAAACACCGATTTCCGGTAAAGCCTTCTCCACAAATTTCCGACTTGCCGCCGTTTTTGAAAAATACGGAAAGGGAACAAACAATGGGCTCGAAATAAGATGGTTGAGCTTTTTGACGCGGTGGTTTCAGTTAGCACAAGCGAAAACGGTACCTAGTCTGGAGGCTCTATAACTGACAGCCTAGCTGCTCCAGACAAAATTTTTAAACTACTTAATAATAATAATAATTATAGTAACTAGACTAAAAGTTACATGAAATCAATAGAAGTGAACGTGTAACTAGATAAGCGAGATTTATATTATGTGTGTACTTATTTATAAATTTCAATATCAAATTCTTTAAAAAACTGTTAAATTACAGAGCTTATTTTTCATTATCAACAATTTATTATTTCTATCATCTCTTAAAATTATTATGCACTTAAAAAAATCGTAATTTCACGATTTTTCAATCAATCATAATAATGTTGATTGTAAGGGTATTATTAGCGTCGTGAAAATTTATAGGTTTAGACTCTTGCGGTTAGACTGATACACCTATTTTAAAGAATTCCAAACTGAAAAAATATGAATAAGTTTGCGCACCTATGTATATTATGTACTGCCATACATATGTTAAATAATGCCAAACTGAGAAATATAACATTATTTTTGTTCACCTATATATAAATACTGCCATACCTATGTTGAAAAATGCTAAACTAAGAAAATATTATTAAGTTTGCGCACCTATACTGCCATACCTGTGTTGAATGCTAAACTGAAAAAATATATATTTTTTAAAATTTTTTAAATTTTAATTTTTAAAAGAAAGACAAACATTCCCGGGTTACGAATAACCTGACAATATTTGAAAATCTCCTACTACCACCACAGTAAGCTGAAAATGTTGGTTGTGTTGTGATGGAGGACTTAGCCAGCCGAGGAATTGAACACACTACGCCCGAGTGGGACCCAAGCGCGATGTCAACTCGGCCACCGACCGGTCGATGAAAATAACTTTTTGCCTACATTATGTAAGTAAGTATTATTGACCTTGTCACTAAAGGGACAAAGTAACAAATTAATTAAATTAAATTTAATATTACGATATATAAATATTTACAATAAAATATAATACATATGGCCATATAACAGGAATTGCCACAACCTGCTCCACCCTTCTCATAACTCACTCATTTGGTAAGGCAGGTTGTACCGGACATTACCATATAGTAGTTAAATAAAATAAAATGATTCATGATATCGTAAATATTTTCGGGAACTTCTCCCCTCTTCGTCGTTTTTATGTAATTTCATACCATTTTTCACGTGGAAAAAGGCAAGTAAAATTTCATAATAACCTGTTACTAACTATTTCATGCCACATAATATTATTTTAACAACACTTTTGTGTATAACAGTCACAACTCGTTGTGACTATATTTATATGCATTATTATTATTTTGTGTTTATGTGAATTTATATGGTTTGATTAATAATTATTTTTGTTCCCCGTTCACTCTTCTTCAGGAATGTTAAAGGAAGAGATATTGCAACGGAGCTCTCAATAGCAGTATCACAGCAAAAATATTATTTTTTTAATATTAAAACATTATATTGCTTACAACATGACATGTGGTGGCCACAGCCTAGAACAAATTTTGTTGTTCTTATTACGTGGGCACTCAACTCCCAAGACACGATTGCAACTTTGTTTGTTTTTTTTTAATCTTTATTTAGATGTAAGCAAATTTTTTCATACATCTAGTAGGAAAATATAAAAAAATAAAAAAAACACAATGTACAAAAAATAACGTTTACAATTACATTTTAAGAGAAAAGGATAAATACACAAAATTACATTATGTAAGATATTTAGGTGACTAAAATAATATTGGTGGGTATGTTCAACAATCAAACATTATTTTTTACATATAAAGCACATGTCCTACGAAAAGTGCTAAGGCTTGAGGCTTCTTTACGGCATTTGGTAGGTTATTATAAAAAAAATTCCCTTTATAAAACGCACTGTTTTGCGTGCACGAAAGTTTAGTTTTGGGAAGCCTAAGTTTGGTCGTCGAAGGACCTCTACTCGCCCTAATGAAGCAGAGTTATGTGAATTTCTTATAAATGCATTACCTATGAGCTAAGTAGTATATAAACTAATAAGAGCAGTATAAACAAGGTTGGTACATTTTGCTAGCTACATATATTTATTGTTGACTCCAGTCTTCTAAGACAGACAGATAGCAAAAAAGATTCTCCAGTTGTGTAAATATTGTGAAAATTCAGGAATACGATTTATAACATATTATGAAATAAATAAATTGACATCTCATCTTATTTTAAATAAATATTTGAAATCTCATGATGAAAATGACATAGCCATTTAGAAAATGTGGATTTGTTGTGTAATTTCAAACAGGAAACCTCCTACTTTGTCGTCGAGTTCACTTTATATCACATTCTATATAAAATCCTTATGAATAATAAACCTATACATTATCATCATTTTATTAATAACTATCGTAATAATTTGACATTTTGGTAATATATCCTGCGAGTAATGTGGCAATCATGTAATATTAATTTCACTTACAAATGATTAATTTTAAGAGCAACCATAATACCCATAATAATGTTCAGATAACTTGTGAATGTGGACTTAATACTATTAATATTTCTCAGTCTAAATGGATAACTTTTATAAATTATACAGAAATTTATATTTTTGTTTAATTTATTTATTTTTAAATGTATTAGAAACGTTTTCCTTGAAAATTGGAAAAAAATCTGTTTTCAAAGAACTCCAGAGAATCTAACTTTGGCAAAAAAATACATATATGCGTTTGTTTTTTTACATTTAGAATTTAAAATAAAGGTAGTAGCGATAGTTGCACCTCGTATTCCAGAGTGGAAGAACCTCTGAGAGTGTTCTCTTCGCAGGATTATACCAGAATTAAATCGCTTTAGCTATGTTTAGTGATTAGATCTGAATGATTTTCTTTCACTTGTCCTTCACCTTATTATTATTAAACCACCCCATCGACGCTGTATCGGTCAATTATTTGAATTATCTGTTCTCACACATTTCTACGATGACTTCTTTGTCTCATTTGTTTACCTGAAATTAACCCGACATTTTTCATGCTTGTGCGGTATCACAAAAATGGAAACAGTAATTTCATTTTACATTTGTTCTAATTTCTATTTTCCTAAATATTAAATTTGATTTGTTTAACAAAAATCGCAATCTTACCCCAACCTTCATAAAGTCACAGTCGTGTCGAAGTAAAACGGGGAAGCGTCAGCCTCGTTAAATAATCCAATCTAATCCAATCCAATCACTTGCTCCCTGATAGTGCCACCAGCACATTGGGAGATACTCCATGACATGGACATTTATCATAAATCATTCTGAGATAAGATGCCGTACAAGGACGAATGTATTCTAGTCATAGACTAAATTATACATCAATGATTCTAGTGCATAGTAATGAAATGTAGATATTTCTATTATTAACATGAGAAACCTAACCTAACCTCACCTAACCTAACATAACCAAATCTTAACTTTCTTAATCACACCAATCGAACCAATTGTCATGTACATACGAGTATTTATTATAACGTCGCACAAATAAACATTATTTTAAATGGTGGGATATGATTTGAGATTTTCACGGCAAAAAGTACTATCATGATTTATGTTTGGGGTATTATGCCTAGTTGCGCTTCCTCCTTCTTTAGATAACGTTTCGTACAAGGTTACAGTGTTACAGCGTTACTGACCTGATCGATCGATTGGCTAAAGAAGGAGAGGCGTAACACAGCTCCATACGCCAAAAATATATCATGATAATATTTAAAAGTGGAATACTTCCCTCATTGGAACATATGCCAAACGGTATCTTGGACTATACAATATATGCATATAATAGTTGAAATAATTGAATTTGCACATTTTGCAAAATAGAAACTCCTTACTTAATACTTACCAAATTACATACATTTCATGAAGTTTTTTGCTATCCAAAACAATTTGCGAAGATAGACAGTTGTTTATCGTTGAGGTTGGTTGTGGGGTGAAATTTAAGCTTATTAAAAAAAGGGCTTTGGAAATAGTCAGAGTTTTCACAGATAATCTGCTAAAATATCGGTTGACGTATTTCTGTTCAGATGTTTCGTCTTCCGGAGGTATTGTCATCACTTTTAATTGAGTTAAGAGTTCTGCAAAGCGAACAATAATAATTTCCATAGAAGTGTTTGTCTCGCGACAGCGCATCACAGCCTCTACAACTTGTTTATCACTTGTCTAATTATAATAATAGAATGTGTAACTGAAATAGACTAGGTAAACCATAATATATAATAATAACCTCGCCTGTCATATTAGCATAAATGTTGTTTCATTACCGAGGGTAATTATTTTAGTTTCGCCTTATGAAAGAGCAGACGCGATGCGCTGTGCAATAACTTGGCTGAAAAACGTAAGTACTAGTCAAATGATAGGTCTGTAATCAGAAATCAATCGGATATTTTCACTAAGATATTTTCACTAATTATACCATATTAAAAGTTAACTTTTCTAATTCTGAACATAGCTTTTTATCACTCTTCATGACTTTATATCAATTTTCAAGAGTGTGTTGACGTGTGTTGAATTGCCACTGTCCTGATTTGCCCGGTAACAACGTCATATTCAACAACCAACAACGTCATATTCACCAACAACGTCATATTCATCATTACCAACAACGTCATATTCACGAATTAAAACTAACATGTTTTGGCAACTAATGAAAAAAAATACCACATTTTAAATCGTTAATTATAGAAATTTTTTTAGTCAACATAAAAATAAAATAAAATTACCATCATTATAGTTATTTTTTTAACCGACACTGCAAAGTATTACATGGTACGCCAGCACAAAGATAATTCATCTATCTAGCTTGTAAATTCTTCAACCTTCTACCAGATAACTTAAAAACCAAAACCCGTAAAAAACTCCATTCTTTCAAAACAAAAATAACGGGTGGATCCTTACATCTGCAATATATTTCAATCATAATAGCCATACATGTCCTATTTAATTTAATTATCAAATAAAATATTTATACATAAATATAAGTGAATTGTATAATACATAAAATAATTATTGTGTAAAAAAATTCAATCCGTAAACACTTCTGCTTAAAAATTGCTCAAAAACTCAAAAATTAGTTTGTTCTTATTAGTGCCAGAGTGATTAGATAGTGGTTTGAATGGTAGAAGTTAGGGACACCCGAGGTAAACTTAACGCGGTACTTCTACACCGGAATGAGATACGGAGTCGAATTATAATCGAAATAATGTAGTTTTTTAACAGTAACATTGTGATAAATTATTATTAGCAATAAATTAGTCGCCTGTAATATCAATTCAAATTGAAAATATCTCCCGAGTAAAAATAAATGCCGCCGACGGGAATTGAACCCGCGCCTTCTGATGTCCGGTCAGGTGCTTTAAAACCACTAAGCTATGTCGGCTTATTTCCAACCCGCCAGATAATTCAATATGTACTAGTATTTATTGTTATTAAGTTTAATTTGTAGAAATCCACTTTTTTATTTTTTATATATTAGTTTGATAATGCCTTCAGAGGGCGAAACAGCTGTAACGCGTAATAATAATTACACAGCAGAACTTGTTTAAAAACAAACTGTTTTTATAAACCCAATAACAATATTATTGAATATATAAAACATAAAAATAATTTATTTTTTTAAATGTGTACGTCAATCAAAAATTACTGCTTATTATATTTTTTCCACCTGTAAACAACCAACTTAATTTGATGGCGCGGGTTCAATTGCCGTCGGCGGCATTTATTTTTACTCGGAAGATATTTTCAATTTGTATTGATATTACAGGCGACTAATTATTGCTTATGATAATTTATTATTCTTTTGTGCTATTCACAAAAACTTTATCTTACAAACATAATTTTTTTTTTAAATAGTAACATTGTGGTATACAGTAGTTAATGGTGGAAGAATTCGGATACGCTTGAGAAAGACCTTAGCAATAGCGAAACATTGCGGGGTCCACCAGTAAATGTATTCATATATTGATAAATATTATGTATCAAAATATACCGCAGATCTATTTCGTTCACCTAAATACCAGCATTTGAAAGCAATACCCATATTGGCAATTCATCATAACAACTCACGACTATTGAACGGTTCACATCATCGGTCAAAATGCATTTCAATCACATAAATCATACATGACATTTTCAGGTCAATATTTGAATGTTATAAATCTCAATATAATAATACCACCACCATGGCATAAAAGCTGATACCAGATTAAATTATTCAAATTATTTCATGTTAATCATCCTTCCCCAATATCATAAATTCATCATAAATTTTCACTCATACATCAAAATGAGCAACTTACTTGAGTTTTATGATAAACTATCTCTCCTATCGAATTTTAACATGCTATCAAATTTTAACAACATTCCAAAAATATGGAACAGATAGGTACATAACTTGGCGTCTTTTTAATGCATTTTTAAAAGCTCTTTCACTCATGATGGAAATTAAATTGCGAGCTAAAAATAATATTTTAATATTGAATTATATTCGAAGGATATCCAACACGGTAAAATTAATTAAAACCATATTGGATAGTGTTGGGAAGTAAGAGCTTCACAGATGCATTCATAGAGGGTAGTGCATAGAGCTTGCATGGAAGCCCGCAAGATGGCAGCTAGAAGCCAGTAGTCGCCAGGACCTGTTAGAATGCTCCCAGACAAACTCAGTGTTTCAGATCTCAATTAGCCAGCTTCTAGTTAGGTCGACTATCGAGTCACCATTGTAATACGCGAGGTATTAATAAATCCCTGATTCACCACAAAGAACCAATTATTTATAATATCTTTCTTCGACGAGTTGGAAAACTGTTTGTGGGAACACAACAGATAGCTAGGTGCATAAGTATATGAGTTATCCTTTAAAAAACCTTGATATTAATCTGAATTGATGATAATCTTTCGAACTGAGAGTGTTTGTGTTGAATTTAATTGTTGAAGGGTCTTTTCCAATCTTATCATTTTAATTTTAAGGAAATCTAGCATGTCGACATTTAGATGCCGATAAATTATATATACATATATAAAATCAATCATTCATGAATATGATTGTATTTTACAGCAAAAAATTGCAACATCCTTTCCGATTAGATATCATCGGTATTCATTCAGTGACCTTACGAGGTTTAACAAATAACTATAAGCAATAATTAGTCTCCTGAAATATCAATAAAAATTATTTATTATTTGTTATGCTTTATGCTAAGCATAAAACTTTGTCTTATAAAGATTAGTTTATCATTAAAAAAATAATAATATTTGACAAGTCAAAAATATTTCACCAACAAATGAAGATATAATATGTCTCGACGCCATCTAGTGAGAAATTTAGCACTAACAAAGCTTTTCCTAAAAAAATAAAAGTGGTTGTTTATAGGTGGAAAAATATAATAATCAGTAATTGTTGATTGAGGTACTAGTACATATTGAATTAGTTGGCGGTTTGGAAATAAGCCGACTTTTCTCAGAGGTTTCAGAGCAACTGACCGGACATTTATTTTTACGCGGGAGATATTTTGAATTTTTATTGATATTTCAGGGGACTAATTATGGCTTATAATTATTTCTTTATGCTACGCATAAAACCTTGACTTATAAAGTTTATCATTAAAAAATAACTTATCAGGTTTGTTGAATTACAGAACAACGTAAAAATATGTAAGTCAACAGTGAAAATGTTATCAAAAATATATACATTGCAACATTATTGAAGGCCAATCTATACAAAAACAAAAGGCAAGAAAGGAAAATAAATCTGGAAGGATAACATAGTTGTTTTTCATAAACTGATAAATAGCTTTCTTTATTTCGGTCAAGGTTTGTGGGGAATCCGTTTATGTTGTTTATTTTGCATTCAATTTGATTGATAAGCTTAGTGGAAATATGCTAAATTAATTAAGAATAATTCAAGGTAAATAATAATTATGATGGATAAGTTGGATTGATTGTGATTCCTATCTTCATTGAATTTTTTCTTCGGAGAAATTGATTGAATCCATGGCTAATTGAATTAATGGATAAATGAAAATATGTACATATACAAATAGTTTTTAAAGGTGTTGATATGCAAGTATGAGAACCGAAAGGGGCCAGTTAATATTTGTAAGATAATTAAAAAAATGTACGTGTGTATACTTAAACTACATTTACTTCTTAAAAAAGTGAAATTGAAAAAGTATGATTTCCGACTCATAGTGGTTAGCAAATATCAACCTAATAAATTTTTTTTCATGAGATTTTAAGGGATGATTTTAAATACATTAGGTAAAACCCTTCATAATAATACATGCATAGATCACATAGTCCGGTAAATTCTGTTTCTTTTGTAAAACTTTTCATACTTATAGTAACTAGAATGCTATGCCTTATACGTGCCTGAAAACTTTACCTGACTTATCGTCACGACCTGTTCAATATACCACACGGCAGAACAGATCTTTTAACACAACATAGCATGACATGAGGAATGGTGCTGTTGAATAAAATTGATGAATTATTCATTTTAGCTATTTTTAGGATTTTATTAATAGATTCCAATATCAATATTTGAGACAAACTCTTTCTTACGTCAAAAAAAAATTAAGTATTTCCTAACGATAGAAAAAAATATAAAAATATTTTTATTAAATATGGGCGCCCGGTTATATATGACCCTCAAACGCTCGAGGGGTTAAGAGTGTAACTAGAATGGCTTATACGTGCCTGAAAACTTCTGCTGACTTCACGTCACGACCTTTTCAATATACTACATGGCAGAACAGATGTTCTAACACAACTGTTCAATAATAACTACTCAAAATGACAATTCAACACATCTCTAAAATTTGATATAAAGTCATTAAAAGTGATGAAACAAAAACTAGGTTAAATAGTTACATATGTAACCTATTTAACATAGTTTTGGTTTCATCATTTTTCATAACTTTATAACACTTTTTATAGGTGTGTTGAATTGTAATTTTGATGAGTTATCCGGTAGCTGTGTTAAACGTGTCTAAAACAAAATATATTGTTTAATATTTATAACAAGGTAAGTATTTAAGTGTGTTCATTTCAACTTAGAAAACTATTCTAAGCCGATTGAAAATATAAAGGTATATTCATTTGATTGATAGGGATTGATTCTGTTCAGCTAACGAATAGATTCTTCGACTATATACTGTAGTCATATTATAACTATTCGTAATGATTGTATAATTCATTCATAATTTTGGTACAATATTTATTCTGTCTATTTTATCGGTTTCTAAACCTCTACAACTGACTATTTAATTATTATAAAACTATTTTTCAAACGGCTCAACGCCTACTCACCTGTAAAATGTATCCGTATTTCTATACAATGGTCTATAGACATTAACAATCCTCTGATAACATATCATTAATACTGTTATTACGAACGTAATATGTCGGATTGAGGTAGACTGACATTATTATTTCAACCTACACAAATTGTTGCATAATCATGGTGGCTTAAAAAAACAATGATTATTTCAGTGCATTGGCCTTAGAACCACTCGTACGGATAAATAATAATTCTTAGACAATCTATAGATAAATAATAGGGAAAGTATGGTTGAAAATTCACATTTGTAAAAATAGAAAATGATACGAATTATTTTCAATTCATATTTCGCCAGAATTTTTATTTTCTCAGTCTGGATTTTTCACTTCCGTTTGAAGAATTCATAACCGTTTTCTAGTCATAGATTACTAATGTTACCTTTCTTAACGTAATTTTTCTTGGTAGCTGTGAACTTGTAATGTTTAACAATGATTTTTTTTTTGGGTATTATGCCGTGTTTCGCTACCTCCTTTTTAGCCAACGTTTCGGACAGCATTACAATGTGCATCATTAGGGCAGATGTGTTTTTGCACACACTTTTAGTCATGAAAATCTCAAATCATAACTTGTAATGGTTTGTTATACCACATAATTAAAAGAGCATAATTTTGTTCAGTAGGTACCTAAGTTTGATAATGTTAATGTAATGAATGGTACGTATACATTTGCGAACCGAGCCTCGAATTACGGGAAAGGAACAAAGTAATTGCAAGCGGCGCGCGGCGGTTCGCGCCATTTGCGGCTGCTTAGTTGTTTTACAACAAGTTGAGGTTCAGTTCGGCATTTCAGGTCGCGTATGTATACGTAGCATAAAACATATGTCTTAGTCATATATGTCGCCTATTCAAATATATATTTTTTAAATTTAAGCGAACATTAAAATACAATAGGTACATAGTAAATTAATGCACTTTTCACAAGTTTCTTCCCTCACACGGAGAAAAATGACTATTGCTAACTAACTAAGAATCTCTTAAAATTATTGGTAAAATTACTGGTTAAACATGAAGTTGCAGGCCCTAAACGAATTAATGAATTGGTTTCCGGATAAACTTGAAGTAAAATACGAATATATTATCACGATGTGTTCCGACATATAAGGAATTTACTAAAAGTTTATCAGGAAACTGTCTGAAATCATGTTTTTACGCTGATTACCAATAATATGAAGAGATTCTTAATCAATTAGCAATGGCGACGTATTTAAGATGAACGATCGATTTGTATCATAAATTATAATAAAATTTGATTGTGTTTATTATTATTATTATTTACGTGAAAATCTCATATTAGCGAAATTATAAAAAAGATTTTAGAGAATTTTTCGACACACTGGATTATACTTGTCAATTAAATTTGAAACACGTGTTTCTTTAATGTACATAATTTATCTATCTATTCTACCAATTCCTTCTAAGAATCAAATTTGGTTGATAAACAATGTACATACATCATAATATTTCACTACCCAATGTCGTGTTCTGAAAAAGGTACCTAGGAATTTTATTTAAAATATTTGATTGCTTGAGATGATTCTATTTTACGAGAATAAATAGTAGTTTCTACAAAGTGTTTCAGGCACGCGAATATGTGATCAGTGCCGTGTCAATGAACGATAACGGGGGCTTTCAGAAACATATATATATATATATATATATATATATATATATATATATATATATATATATATATATATATATATAGTTTAACTACGTGTCAAAAGAGTTTTTAAATGATAACATGGCAGATCGGTAAGCGTAAGGTCCCAAGCTCAAAATTAACTGCAATGAGCAAATAAAAACTATTCAGAATCAATTTTTTTCTTATGTAAAAGGGTGATAAGTTGTAGTGCCACTGGCTTACAATAGTTAGCTCTCTTTTTAAGCATCAAATCTTATATAGCATCATATCATACAACCTACACGTGTTATATTTTATTTTTAGATATAGGTACACATTTAAAACGAAATAAATAGTTCTCGAGTTATGAAAAACATTTAAAACTTGAATGATCATCATTCGTTAAAAACAGAAAGTAATGCTTGTGGAATGACAGATGATCTAGCTACCAGAGGTTTAACCAGCAACCGTTATATTGTGGACATACATAAAACTATTATACTTATATTGAGATAGGATTTACATAACATATGCTACTGTTCGTTATCCTTTTTTGAGTACTCGTATTATCATGGACAAGTTATTTCCTTTTCCGGATCAACAATATTAACTACAGCATGCCTATGTTTGAAAAGTTATCCACTCAAGGGATTATGTCAAATAGCGACGCTCATTATGCCGACACATAAAAAAGCCATTAACTAAGGTGTTAAAATCCCGGCTACAAGTATGCACAATAACGTCAGACATCCGCCAAAGGTACTTGACGAGTTTGCTTCATCACCCCATGACCTCATATTTTTACCCATTTGGGTAGTGATTTGAACTTTGAAAGGGATGAACTGGAAAGAATAATAATGCTCTATTCATCCAGTGTCGAAGGGAACGAAGGGTCGTTCTAATACACATATAGGCAAACCATTTTAAAGATCGCACTTATGTAGTATTTGGCACATCGATAGTATCGCGAGCAATCGTCAATCTGGTTCGAACTAGTTCGAAACACTTGTCTGCAGCTCCGCTTAACCCGCAGTGGCCCAATGATACATTACATTACCACACAAGCAAGAATGTCTTTATTCCGATTTACCTGTGCCCTTCTGTTATTATGACTCAAGGGTCATGTCAAGACATGACCTGGCCCTGGTATTTGATTGACCTGATCGTGCCACGTCCTACCCGAGCATTTCCGACTTCCACGAGTATATCATATATGTTCATGGCGTTCCTTTTCACGGTAATCTGCTCTAAAATATAAAACCCTTTAAGCGTCCCTTTCTTATTCATTTTTCTTCCATGAATCTTTCTTTCTGTCCAATTTTCAAATATTTAAAATATATATATTTTTAAATTTTATATTATAGAAACAAACAGTACATGATTTACAGAGATGAAACAATATACAGGAATAAGATATTTCATGTTGGGTACCTATGATAGGTTTCCTTGTAATGTCTGCAAAATGGTATGTTTATTCCTTAATTACCAGGTGACGTATGTAGTTTATAGGTGTGTGTGTGTGTGTGACGTGTGTAATGTATGTGTGACTGTTTGTTTGTGTGTGTCTGTATGTATGCGCATTGAATAGTTTAAATTATTGACATGATGCCACGTTTGAATTTGGGCAGTGAATCCGAAAAAATGTCAATGTTGTCTCAAAGGTATGTTAAAGTTAATAAGGGACAGAAGTTCAGTACAGTCAATGTCATTGTTTAAAATTCTGTGTATAAATACTGAGTTAGCCACTGCTCGTCTACGCTGCAAAGTTTCAACTGTACACTCAAAGTTAGTAATAATATAATTATAATTATATGATATCTACAGCCATGTTTTTAAAGTGTCACTTGAAAGTTATCCGCAATAACGGTATCCATCTAGTAACGCTAGTTCGCTCGGCGATGCCGTCACGTCAATTCGTCAATTGGACGCGAATTGGATTGTCGCATTTACCTTGGAGGTTGGTTGGACCTGAGGACCATAATTGGCTCCTACGGGCAATTTATTTCCTACCTCGCCAGAGAGAGACGGAATGCTGGACGTGAGTTGAATGTAATATAACCGTCATGTCTCGAAAACTCTGGCTTTTTTGTCGTACTGTGTGCAAAGTGCACTTCAAGGAACTGAGGAATGTCAACATCCATGGTTTTTGCAAAGTAGGTGATGATTAAATAAAAGTGAAAAATATTTGTTGCGTGATTCGTGAGCTATTTACAGTTTTAATAATATTGTCCCTATTGTGGATTTCAAATTCGAAACCTTAAATTGAATCAATGTTGCTTTAGGTTCCGACAGGATTTGTAAGATTTACGCTAGATCGTGTTTTGCAAGGTTCGGCAAAATTAACGTTTGAAACCATTTAGCTTTTCCAAATATAAGAAAAATGATATAACGGTTTTTTTTTCAAATATACGAAAAATGATATAACGATTATTGAAGATAATATTAGCGAAGTGTCCCGGAAAGACAAGGGTCCTGGGTTCGAGTCCTAGATGTGACCGTATCCTTTTCTGATTTTTTTCAATAATTAAATATTACAATTTGAGGTTTTACTCAATAAAGTTATTCCGAAAAATATATAATGATATAACGGTTTTTTTTTTAAAACATTTATTAATTTACTAAACCAAAAAAAACTAGTAACTATATCTCTCTCGTGGATTTCACAGGATATGTTAGCCGTGATTAGGTTAGACTAAATGGTGATTAATAACTAATCTCTTTCAATGTTCTGAAATCTTAAAAGCTAAAGTTTTGTATTTGTTGCATACTAAACCATCAAACGGACTGAAAAATAGAGATGTCTATGGTTTTCAAAGTCAAAACTACGGTTAAAACGGTGTGATTGATAAATTTTAATAATATAACGTTAAGTTATGTTATACCAACATATCTAAAAGGTGAGGTTACATATGAAAAAACAAATTTTACTGTTATTAAATTCAATATTAAATATTTTTGCGTGATTCTTGTTATTCATAAATAGACAACAAATAAAATGGTTTAAATAACAAAGTTTTGTGGTTTTTCATGTAAAAACCGTATTATTTATTCAATCAACGCTATCTACCTTTCGTCATTTGTGTACATTCTCTGTTTTCCGATTTTGAGGTTTTTTCAATAATAACAGCAATAACTAAATATCGTTCAGATCCGTATTACTACGACACATTAAACATAATGTCTGTATATTATTATGTACAGAGTTGCCATAATATGTTAAATTTATTCAATTTTAATAAAGATTTGTTGCACAATATTCAAAATCTACAGATAAAAGGGATTTAACTCCTCAAGCTTAGTTGTTCGGTTTTGGGAACAAACAGCGATTACGTGTACAGTTAATTTGTTCGCTTTTCGGAACAGCTCATATGGTTCCAGAGAAATAATTTTGTCCCTGTGAAAATTAACCACGGAATAATTAAAATATACACCTCTATGAGACCAAATATTTTGACCGCAATTTGAGAAAAAATTATGAATCTTTTTTTGTAATTATTATTATATGAAACGACAAAAAAGAGATTTGACAATAATGCGTATAATAGACGTGTAATAAGTTTTCAGATGAAAAAATGTTATGTAAACCTTGTTTTCAGTTTGATTTAAAATTTCAAAATTTTTAAAAATGTATTTATTAAACTAATAAGTTTATTTTTAATAATAAAATTTGAAATCGTATTTCATCACTTTTCAACAAAAGTTTTCAATTTTCGGATATGTTTAGAAATTTAACATTTATTTGGATTGTATTGAGAAGCTGAAATACACACAAATTCTCCGAATTTCTGACAGCATCTTCAAGAAATATAACAGTCAAAACGCCCGAGGCGTGAAGGGTTAAGTGTAAATGGGAAAGTAAAAAAAAAAACTATTGTATTATTATTTTTAAAGACAGGTTGTCAGCACCTGCAGGACAATTAATGATAATTTTAAATCCTTTATGACAAATGATGTGTCACTGGTCACTAGTCACTGGTCACTTGTCAGTATCATGTGATCGTCATTAACGATACAACCGATTGCAAACAACGAAACGAAAAGTCGTGTTTTATAATTTCTAATATTTAATTTAATTTAAGTTTTGTACTAAAATGACGTGGGCTAGAAAAATAGTCGTTGAAAACATAAAAATATTAAACTATGCCCGAATCCTGGGTAATAGTATAAACTATTCATATAATGTATTGTACCTAAATAAAATATAAAATATTAATGCTGAAAGCATCGTGTTAAATGATATTTTTTAACTTTTTCGGTACGTTGTATGATGTATGATATTTCATTGTATGATAATTGTACCTAATATCAAATTTTATATTTATTATGATTCGTAATGAAAGTAAAATTGATAATGATCAATGTTTATTGTGCGATAAATTCTAGTGTGGCATTCTTTCTGTATTATATCTTCGAACTTTTTTTGCTATCCAGATTATCTCTGAAGATATAAAGTATAATACATGGTCATTGTATTAAAATTTGTTGATACCATATTGCAAACCTACATATTATTATATGTATAGACAAATGAATAGTATAGACTGGTTAGTTCCAGAAAATTTACTAAATTATCGCAATCAAAGGTGAAATAAACATGTTGACAAAAACTTTGTAATAGTTCACATTTTTGGTAGCGGTCAAAATAAAGGTCACCGTTCTAATTACTTAAAAAATACCTAACTCTCAAACTTCCCCACCTTCATCTTCCCAACCTCCTTCCCCTCCTTACTACCTTCAGTCTCATGGTCGGGATGCCATAGTTTCACTGGCTCTTGTGCGGTAGTCAAATAAAAAAGTTACAAAATAATTCTCGCCCCTTTTGAAGTGTCCAAGTGTAGGTAGAGATCAAAGGCGTCCCTACCACTGATACCTAGTTACTTTTTAACCTCTCACTCATTCTCGTAAACTGCGCACGTAAATGAAAGAGAATTCGTAACGGATCTTTCAGCGGTAGGACAATATTATTATGTTGCTTGATTAAGGCGAAGCTTAGTGCTAAATCACTATTTTGATTAATCTTTATAACGAATTGGTGTACATTATGAATACCAAAAAAATATGAATTATATAAATTGAAGGTTTTCCTATCGTTTCGTTTGAGTAGAATAAAAAAAAAAATACTCAATAAAATATATAAATGTAAACTAGTAAAAAAATGTGTGAACGCGTAAAGGAAACAACTTTTAAAAATACAGTATTATAGCTACGCTTTTCTGTGACAGTTTCACTTGATTAACTTTTTTGTTTTCTTGTAAAATTATTTACAAAATAAATAAAAACCAGTTTTGTGCTTGAAATCGAACGTTTCTAGACTATGTTTGTCAACTGATTTTAATGCCTATTACCTACAATATAAGGTATATCAAGAACATATACATTTGTGGCTTGTAGCTTCCTCTTAAAATCGCTGCTGGTAAGCCATATTTTTAAACAACACCTGTCTAAGTAATGTACATATGTTTACATGAACACATAAATTTACATCTGTCTCCCGAGTATTGGGGTAAGAATTATTACTTAATTGATGATAATTGGCTATTATCTTCAATTTGCTCAGACTTAATCACAAATTGCTGATATGTCTGACATATCGGGCTTACGAGTGTCACACTAAACACACACATTGGCTCCTCAATTGTGTATCGCTTATCACGTGCCACCAATATGTACATATTGTACATATGTACATCCTAAGATCAAGATAACATAAGATAGTGGAAGCAGCGATTTATTCGAAAAGCCGCGATCGACTCAGTATCATTAAGGCTGTTCAAGTATAAGCCTACAAAATGTTACACTTCCTTCAAACGGAATTACGCGCACGTAAAAAAATCTCCATCGACGACATTTTGTGACAGTGATAAAAAATATAACAAAGTGGAATACCGATTATAATATTCGCGTTTTAATAATATCGTTTGATTTCTATAAGTTAGTGTTGTGTTACAGGTGATTATCTGTTGAATCAGGGTCGACAAAATATGGTTTACAAAAAGTATAGTGATCTCACAAAGGCTGGGAAAATCAACCATGACCAAAGTTTTCTCAATGTCGATGGAAGGAACCAAGGTAAAGTAACTTTTTATTCTGAGTCTCAGTTGAGTAAATTTACTGCATTGTGTCGCTTATAATAATCAAAATAATATTGTTAAATTTAAATATTTAACCAATTGAAGTTTTCTTACTGTCTGTGGAGTAAGAAGCATCAGATGTTTAACGCTTTTCTGGTACAAGTTCAGTGATGTAGTTAAGTAAATGTTTCATAAAACCTTTTTATACCTCAGATACCAAAAAAACCACGACTTGAAAAAAAAATTGCATTTATTACTATTCATTTACTAATGAAAACGATGATATTTATACATAAAATAGTAAACAACCTATTGCCAAAATACTTTTCAAAGAAAATTGTATACGACAAGGACATTCACAAACATAATACAAGAAGGTGCAATGATATTAGGCTACCAAAAAAGGATATAGCCAATACACAAATAAGTTTACTACACAAAAGAATATAATATTATGATGCGTTTCCGGAAACTATAAAGACTGCACCAATTGATAGATTCAAGCTGGATTATAGGAGCCATATTAATTACTAATAAAAATTAAATAATGTATGTATGTAATTAACAATAAATTAGACATTTATAGACTTCGACGAATAAATGGCTAGTATAAAATTAATAAATAAATATATTGAATGAGAAGTTAGCATTCTGTTGATGCCCTCATATCTGATTTCACAATAAGTTTAACAGTAGTCGAGTTGATTTAAATTACAAAAATATGTTAATACTTGCTTCTCTCCAAATAAGACTCCAATCGGGCTTTAAATTGAATAAATATATATATCGATGAAATGTTATGCAAGTATGTTCCATACTTCCACTACTTTATCCGCAATGAAGTGTTTCCTAGGATTGAATGCGCAAAAGGTGTTATAATTTTAATTTATTTGTGTCCACAGAGATTTACGCTTGTGTCGGAGGTAAAGATTTCTTGAATTCCAGGACAACTGAAATGTTCAAATAAAATTTTGAAAGTCGCCTCTTTCTCTTCTTTCTTTTAATATTGGCAATTTTAGTTCC
Source organism: Hesperophylax consimilis (assembly GCF_061612785.1). NCBI lineage: Eukaryota > Metazoa > Arthropoda > Insecta > Trichoptera > Limnephilidae > Hesperophylax > Hesperophylax consimilis. The sequence continues at coordinate 19,121,249 of NC_142841.1, read as the reverse complement.
TTGAGTTCTTCTTTATATTGCCGGTCTTTCGAAGCGCTTTGTTTCCTTTTTAACATCCAAGCTTAACAAATCACTGTCCTACAAACTTATGAAGGACATCTAAATATGTATTATTAATTATATTAACGAGAATTCATGTGAGATATTAAATACTTCGACCATTTAACTACGAGACTTTTCGGTAATTTACTCACTTTACTGCTTTCGAAATTAAGACCCTCCCTGAAAAATGCTTCGTTCTGAATGACGTTATCACAGATAATCTCCGGATGTGTGATCTATACCTATTTTGAAAGTGAGCTGATGTCGTCAAATTAAATCATGCCTTTCAGACAGTCCAATTAAATTGATTTTCCAAACAAGATAAAAAATGGACATTTTAAAATTAATCAATTTCCGCAGAAAGGTAAAATTTTGCTTACTTCGAGCTCACAGAAACGCCTTCAACTTCTATTGGTTATCTCTTCGGTGATCTTAAAGATATAGGCATAGTAAACATTAAAAAAGGCGCTCATTTGACAGTATCAAATGAAGCCATGACCGTCCACACAAGCCATCCATTTTCATACGGAACCAAACGGTCATTAGGTGCGTATGGCTAGAACAAATACCTCTGCACAGCGTGTTTTTGGCGTTGTGTCTACGTAGACCACGCATTATATTAATAAATCATGTCTCTAGCACGTCTCGTTAAAGATAATCGCACAATATATATGACATGATTGATTTATTAGCGGGGATTTAAATTGACAATAGTACAGTATAGCTTAATCTTAGAACAAGCACAATTTTATTATTTAATCCACCGATAATTCACCGATAAGAATATACCTTCGCTGGTAATTAATATTCTGTAGAGTTAGCACATAAAACACATTGCATGTAAAAGACCTACTCTCTGGTTTTTTTTATCTGGTCAATGATTTCGTTTCAAAAGGGTCTAATTTAGGTACCTACATGATATTCATATAGTTCATGAACCATAATTCAGAGACACGGAGAAAAATTAGTATTCCTAAATATTACGAGATTTCGTATTAAGAATCTCTCTGCTCAATTGCTGGCCCGTAACGAATTAATTGATAAACTTTAATACAAGAAGAAATTATTATCACGGTGTCGGAACACGTGTTCATAAATCCGAATATTTCCGCATTTCGTTATTACGTATTATAAAGTTAAGTACACTAGGAATTTAGTAAAACTACAATTTTATCAGGAAACGTCCAGCAATCCCGTTTTTAACCGGCTCTTCAATAATTTGAAGAGATTTAATTAAATTATCAGTACTTATTTTTCTGTCTGTCTGGCGAATTGTCTTCTTTTTACTATTAAATATTTTTTCATATCTTTTCATTTTCATTCCACCTGAAAATGTTAATAATTTTTTTTTTATTTTGCGTATGACTAATATTATGACATAATATGTTTTATTTATGTATGAAAATATAGTTTAAGGAACTTACTGAAAATTATGGCATGGTCACAAAAAAATAAACATTTGGATTGCTAATAAATAAATAAATTCAATTCAGATTTCATGATTTAATTTGATGTTGAACTTTGAGGTGGTTTTCATAAAAAAACTTCAATATCCACTATTTATTATCCGTTGCGCATTGGGTCATTATTAATTACTACTAGTTCAGAGAATAATTAACAGACTAAACGTACAAAAATATATATTTCTATTATTTTTATTTATTAAATCTTAAGAAAAATTTCCTCCGAAATAATAACATGTGTAAGTAGGTACATAAATATATAAATTCATAATTAAACCATAAACACGTTACGGAAAAAACATTACTTTCAAATAAAGATTATACAACTTTTCCAAATAAATGTCACCATATTAATGAATATTCTTTTTTTAAACTTTCTTCAGGCCGGTAGATATTATAATATCGATTATTCGATTTGATAGCTCGTAGTAGGAACCACGATCATGCGAAATCTGTTAGGATAAAAAGTTAGATAAAATTCAACCATCTTGAACCGGAATCTGGACGTAACATACAATTTTAGAGACAGATAAAATGCCAAATGGTCGAGTTAAAATAGAACTTCACTGCGCTCTGTCAATTGTGTTTTTAAAAACTGATGACTTGCATATTATTTATTACCGCTTTTGACTAAAAGTGAATTTTAGCTTGAAATGACATAAAAGATAAGAACTGATGAAAAGACAATAAAAATGTTCTCATTTCATCGATAAACATAAAACCTGGTTTCCCAAAATACCCAATCGGCACCTTTGTGTGTAAATTCTATGATATTAAAATCGTATTAAATAATGCTTCATTATATTAAACTTTTTAATCCAATAAAAATACAATCCATAAATCCTTAACCTCTCAATAAATATTCACACTACGGTGAGTAATTGAGGCCTTCGATTAAAAAAAATATGATTAGATTTTGTTCATCTTGGCATACTTACAATTACAAGCATGATAATGAATTTAGTTAGTTGCCGCATACTTATCTTTGCGAAGAATTGTCGTTTTTTTTGTGTCCTTGACCTTACCTTACTAAATCCTAGTCATTATATACTACATAAAGATTTTTTATAACGAAAAATTAGCTTTCACAGTCAGGAAAAAAATATTTTAGTAGAATATAAGAAGCATGGCTTTACCGTACAATTCCTCAAATTGTTGTTAGTGTTCAATTACTAGCACATTTGAACAATTTTCACAAATTTAGTTTTACAATATTTTCAGATGACACACAGTTCAAACAAGTTTTTTTTTACTTATTTATGTTTCTCATCGCCTGATTGTAATTATTTCTACAAGTTTAATAACTACCAAGAGACTATAATGAATTAATCGTATTTGGGCAGTACAATTACGTTTTTTTATTGATATATTGTAATATTATTAAACATCTTTTCTCTAAGAAAATTTACAAAATAAAAAATCACACTTAACCAACTAAGAAATTCCCGTTTCCGTGTAAACACGTGATTGTATAACCTTGCGTCTTATCCCGGTCTTTATAGCCGTCTAAAAATGTGCATCTAGTGACTTCTATTATAACTTTTTCGTAGTTCTATGAACAGCCACCACTCGAACCATTCCAAAGCTGTCATCTGATATGTGATACCCTCTCGAACTTGAAATCACAAAAAAGGAGTGAGACCTGATATATGTGCAAACATTGCAATGTAACTCTCCATAAAAGCCAATGTTTGCAAAACTAGCATACAAAAATGATATGAAGTTTCAGTTAATTTAACCTAGTATTTTCATAATTATAACACTTTTAGGAAACCCTTCACAAAACATGAATTTCACAAAGGGCACTGATGGGCAATGAAACTGAGTAAGTTTGATGTGCATTCGGCCGGTACTCATAGTGTTAAAACTAAACATTTCATAAAATTATGTCCAAAATAAATTTATTACAATCCAATCTAAAATACATCACATAAATCCATAATCTGAATTGCGATTATCCTACTCATCGGAAATATTTGTAGTGGTATCTTTAACCCACACTATACATAATGTTGAGGGACGAACTTGACCTACTTCAAGCAGTGATTCCTGATATTTTTTGTAGTAAAAAGTTTACATAAAAATTTGTCTTCGGTGTTATGTTTGGTTGTTTTTATTTTTTTTCTTCATCATGGCGTCAGTGCTAACTCAGCCGTTTTAATGTAGTTGGAGCAATTTTTTAAATATAATTTCAAATTAAAAAAAAAAACCATAAATGTTACCGGAGACAAAAAATTCATTCATTTTTTTACTCCGTATGATCCACCACACAAAATAAGAAGAAGACTTTGAATAATGTCAGGAATCACTGGTTAAAACCTCTAGTGCAATAACAATATATTTTCTCCCGGCTTATCTCGTAAATTCGAATATTTTCACAGGATCATAATTCTCAAAATTTAGCGTTTGGTTATTCTGTCGATCTTTTTAAAATATTTTTTTACTTAGTGCCTACGATAAAAAAAACGTCCAGTTTGTAAGTTATTTTATAGCTTTCTATAAACATAGAAAAGGAAGCGATTGCACCCTGGATTTCATTGATTAAAAGTTGCGATATAAAAACAGTGTTTTAGAAATTTTCCCGAATAAAATCGTGCAATATAAAATCGTTATGAATAGATAATAAATTTTATAACATACCCATAAACTTTTTTGTTTGAAATGATAAAATTCGTATTTTATACATTTATGGGTATCTGTCTCATTTTGCCAGACACGATGACGATCAAAGTCAGCAGGGTCAACAGCTTGTTGCGGGATGTTGATCTCCCTCACTCCCTCGCAGTATCTGAAATGATGTATACAATCAGTATCATTGCTTTCGAACCTTTCAAACCTTTTCGATTTTCAAAGATTGTAGGTACCTATGACGTATTGTTGACCCATTTGTCTAAACATAAAACAAAGATTTTAAAAATATTATTGGATTTTCAGAAAAATTATTTCATCAATGAATTTCTGTCTTTTCAAAGTGCGCACTGTTCTCTTTCTTGTAACTTATCTTATCGGAGTAATCTTAAATATAAATCTCAACCGAAGTGTATTATCATACCGTTCAGCATAGTAAGATCTGAATGCACTTTCTTGCAACGAGAAATGTAATTTTAGTTTCTTATTATATGTATGTTGCTGGTTGCTAATGTAAGTATGTTTTGTTGTTGCAGGGATGGCGGCCGACGGGTCGACAACGGACATCACGGGGCTCCTCAATGACACCGGTTAGTAATCTTGCAATCAACTACCATAATCTTTCAATAATCTCCTGGCCTGCTCAGTGCTCAGTGCTCACCGTTGTCATTCCATCTTCTACATTTACAGTGGCACTCGAAAGTACCACTTTTTTGCTTACACTAGGTGGAATTTTTTGCCAATTTATTTTGAACTTCGAATGTATTCGGTTGTATTTATGTTTTTTTAGCACAATGTTGTCTTAACATCTCCGCTATATAAAGTGGGACTCCATAATACCACTTTAAATTTACACTTTTAAACGTTTTTACGGTATGCTTGGTCGCATAATGTCAATATTTGGTTTTACGAAAATGTGGAAAGAAGGTGAGGAAAATATGATAAGTTGCTTCTTCTTCTCCTGACTTTGTCGTGGTTAAGTGGTAATTACCTGGGATCGCGAGTTCAAATCCCGGCGTGCCTAAGTAAATTTTGTTAGTTTTATTTGTTTTATTTCACAATTTATTAATTATAAACAATACAGGCCTAGTATATGTACGGCACGTTCCAGAGCGGTAGATAATTTCAGTACCGCGTTAGTGAAAGACAACCTTTCATAATCGAAACATTGCTTGAAATGATTTTAATCGTGTTTGGTGACCAGATCTGAATAGCCAGGTACCAGGTATCACCTTTTCTACACCATCTCCTTCCCGTTCCTACTACCTTCACTTTCCACCCTAACATTCACCCCGATCTGGGATGCCATAGGCTCACTGGCTCCAGATGGTTGGGAGTAGTTGGTACTCTTGTGCAGTACTCTGATAAGAACGGTAATGCGGGATGCAATTTTGAAATGCCGGTACATTCCGTGTGGTGGGGGTAGGAGCCTGAGAGGGGTCTCACTGTGTCGGGAGGGTCGTGCCGTTTTCAGTCGTTACCGTGGTTAAATTACTCGCATAGTGGTGTTTAAAAATATAAAATAAGCAACCTTATTTTGAGATAGGTTTAGTCAACATAAATTGGTTAGAAGAAAAAAAACATAGTTTTATTATTAGGTTAATTGTAATTGTTGTTAATATTGATGTTTAAATACATCTATTTGCATTTTAATTTTTTTTTAGAGAATTCAATTCTTGGAAGGGGAAATCAACCCATTTCCCGACATCAGATAGACTCGTTGTCAAAGATAATATATACTATCAACTTTTGATAGCAATTACACATACACACGTAGACATATAACTTTGCATATCTGTGTAATTGGATGAAATAACAGTTAATTTACGAAATAAATGTTGGACTTACAAAATCGGAATTTGGCTCAGTTGTTGCGCGGTTGACTCCAGTCCCTGGAGAGGAGGGTTCAATCCTCATTCAAACCAAAAAATATCTTTTAAATACATCTATTTAAATATTTTTAAATGCACATATTAAAAGAAAATCTTTGATTTTTAATTATATTTATAATTAGAATGCTGTGTGATACAGAATTTTTCAGTAGCCCTGTACTTCAGAACGTTTTGAGAACACTGGGCATGGCAACAAAGAAGTCGTAAGTCGTGCACTTATTCTTTCCATGTTTATTGGCAATTATTACAGTCGTCATCAGTCATCATGCACAGGTTTAGACGTTCCGAGAAAAGCAAATAGACTCTAATACTTAAGTACATTAGTATCCACAATAATTTAGAACGTGAGCCCGTCTATGCGTCCAGTAACACGTTGAAGTGACTAGGCGGTTATTACTAAATACAATAATAATTATTGCGAATATTAATTCCGTTTTTCCAAAAGGGAAGTTTTATAGGAAAGTAAAATTTTTACAATGGAGTTTTTTTTTAACTTCTGAAATCACTAAATTGTAAGCTAAAGAATTTTTTTTAGCTGCCGTAAAGCCGTATCATTTTGCCGTGAAAATTGGATAAATTATTGTAAAAATGGTACCTACTGTAGAATACAAAAGTGTAAATTATTGTAAAAATGGAACCTACTCCAGCATACAAAAGTGTAAATTATTGTAAAAATTGTACCTACTTCAGAATGCAAAAGTCTGAACACATTATTATATTTTTGCAGTCTTCCCTTAAAAAATGAAATGAAAAAGATTTAAATGTCCACGAATAATATTTTCGGTAACCGGGCAACTCGGGACAGTGGCAATTCAACCCACTTCAACACACTCGTTACAACTTCATAGACATTATTTGTACAGCGCCCTTGATGTGATTTTGCACAAAAATGGCGCTATATAAATCATCCAAATATAATTATTACTATACAAAGCCATGAAGAGTGATGAAAAAATTAAAAATAATTACTTTATCATCACTTTTCAAAATTGTGTTGAATTTCCACTGTCGTTGCCAAGGAATGAATGTTTTCTTAGTGCTTATTGTAACAGTTTGCATCTAACAATAATTATTATCTTAGAGATCAGTTTATAGCTTAATGAACTCGGATAATAATGACGACAGTTAAATTTTATGGTTTAAGTACAAGAAGAGAATAATAACATAACACAACTGCGTCAAGCTGAGGTATTGTGATTTCAGGAGTAATTGAGTAATCCAATTTAATAGTGGGTACCTACCTTCCCTTTGTTTACCGAATTTAACCAAGTGTACCTAAACTTCCTGCGCTTCGCCGGCCATTCTGAAATAAAACAGATTTTTGCGCAACAGCTAGCTATAAACTTGGACCAATTGTTTTACCTTCCTTCATGCAAAAAACTGTAGTTATAATAATTGCTATTATGGTATAATTATCTTGTTAGCGCTCTGAAGGAATCTACAGCCAGCTGCAAAAGATACATGCACTTGAGCGTGTTAACTGTGCTTAAAATGTATTAACAGAATTGTATTTGTACACGATCTCAAAACATAATATTGATTCAGGTTAAATCAACAATAATTACTATCGACAATTCTACCGTCTATAATATATGCATTCAGAGTTGTGAGAAAATGTTGGACTTGGTTTTAATGAAAAAGAAACCCCAACAAATTAAAATTTAGCCATCTATAGGAACCCACCAAGCATTATTTCGAGGAGTGTTACTAGTGAGGTACTTGTCATATACTGCTAAAACAGTGGTTGGTGCCAATTTCAACATAATTCCAAAAAAATAAACCTACCTTATTATTATGTTAAATTATTTGGCTTTTGCTCTTCCCTTTTGGACCAACATTTTGGACGGCCTTATAATGTTTATCATCAGGTGGGATGATTGCTCATCTGTCCTGATGTTGACCACACTATTGATCTTGAGAATTTACATATCTGATGATAATGAATTGACATTTCTTGCAAAAGTGAATATTGCTTCTTTTACTCTTACGTTCTCAATTTATTATTATATTATCCAAACAATTTTCCAGTTGTTATTTCTCAGTTAGAGCCTTGCTTAGTATTTTTTTTCTACTCTAATCAAACCTCATTCAAAATGGTCTTCCCGCTTTTAAACTCTCATTACACCCTCAATTCCGTAAAATCAAAATAATCTTATTAAAAATAATAATATTAATTCGAGCAACTTTAAAAACTACTTGCCTTTCCTTTCGGAGCCATCTTTGAAAAATTCTTCCCTTTAAAAAATAAATATAGAACACTTATAATGAAGGGTGATAGAAAACGTCTCTAGAAAGTGACACCAGAAAAATCCTTAGTAATTTTGGGGTTAGGTCGACGTTAGTACAATTCTTCAGCTGACGGTACCTACCCACAGTCCACAGTACTTACCTAGCTAGGTAGTCGGAGTAGCTAGCGGTTGACCGCGTGATCTGTCAAGCAGGTACTGCGGGTCACCTTGACAAGGTCACGGATGGTCACCACTCGGTGGTCACGGGTCAACATGTAGATTATGATTTTAAGTAGAGTAGAAGTAAGTGCCTACTTATGAACGTTCATGCGCCGCTCATGAAAATGATTGATATGACTTTATTTGTAGGCATGTACATTGTACATAGCTCATCACAACGTCAATTTATGTCTTGTTGAAAAACGTTCATTAAATGTTCGTTTTGTAGATTTGTGTGAAAAATTACATTCTTGACTTTTTATATGCTAGAGGTTTCAATTGGTAAAATTGAAAACCCAAAAAAATTGTTCTTTTTAAGCTCGTACCATGTGCAATCATTGAGTAGAATTACTGCTCCCAAGAGCTCATCACATGCACATTAATAGTAAGCAATCTCATAAATTGATGCATTCTATGAAATATTTCGTTTTGTTTTGCAATGCTACCTACATTGCTACGGAAGTTCGATTTGACGTCATTGAGTTAAATATAATACTAGTGGGTCCCCCGCACTTCTTCTGTGTATTACAATGTTAGTGTTAAAAAACTACTTTACATCGACGTTCATTCGACTCCATATCTCATTACGATGGAGAGATACTGAGTATTCCTCTGGTATCCCGCACTTCTTCTACTATTTAAACATCTCTAAACACTCTTGGCACTAATATCAACAAACTTTGAAATTTTCGATATCGGTCGACAATTTTTTGAATTTTGAGAGCACTAACATACGTAGGCTCAATTTTTATATATTAAGATTAGAAACCTGTTAGAATTTAACTCAACCATTTGAAAATGTATTTTGTATTATAAGACGTTGTCCTGCCACAGACCGCCTTCTATGTAGGGAAGTAAAAAATTGTTGTGTGTATTTTTAGATATTAAATCGCCAACTATATTTCAAGCTGGAACCAACTATACACATTCACATAATTTCATTGAAATCGGTTGGACGGTTTCGGAGATTAGCGTGTACTAACACAGTGACACGTGATTTTTTTTATATATTAAGAAAACTATACATACCTCATTGTTTGACGTAGACAAAAACCAACAGGAACCTGAGTTGTTTGTAATTTGTACGAAACCGTCCTTATGAAGGTAAGGAACAGGTATTATATAACAATACTTAAATCATTCACATACATAAATAACTTGTTCATGAAAATACCAATACTTTAATTGTAGTCATTTTTTGTGTTATTTATTTCTAAAATCTACTCTCTTAATATTATGTCGAGGTAAAAATAAACGACTACCTACCTACCTTCATTTACAAGAATTTTACTGTTCACAATGATAATACTTGAATGGCTAAATTGATAAGCTCTAATCGTGTTGTATTTGTTGATATTCTCCATTCTCTCAAGCAAAAAAACTTTTATTTGTTTGGCGACATCTTTGAGAACATGTTCAAACTATTTACCAAACTCAGTGGAGAAAAGTTTGCGTGAATTTACGTAGAGTGCAAAATTACTATTTCGTGGAGTGAATCTTGGCTAACTTGTTTCAGATTTAAATTCATAGCTGTCGCTAGACCGTTATGAAAATTGTTATCTGAAATTATACAGATGGCGTTAATGTATATTTTTTGGTAAATTGAGCCAGTGAGGTCGTTCTGAGGAAACGCCTGTCTTTTATGCACACTGATGTCGCCACTGTCTAATTATATTGAATGACGATGACCAAAGCCATCAACATTTATATAAGTTTGCGTAAATTTCGGTAGAGTGCGAAATTGTTTTTCATTTCGTGGAGTGATTCTTGGCTAACTTGTTTCAGATTCAAATGTATAGATGTCACTAAACCGTAATTAAATTACACAGATAGCGTTAATGTATATTTTTTGCTAAATTGAACAGTGAGGTCTTTCTGTGCCTCTCTTTTATGGAAACAGATGTCGCCACTGTCTAATTATGCAAAATGACGTTGACCCAAGGTATCATGAGAATAGTTTTCATCAACTTTTGAAAGATGGCAGGCGTTCCACAATTTCTCAACGAATCTCAAAATAAATTATGGAAATATGTAGTAGAATAATCTAATCAAATTTTATCCTAGGTCTACACGACTCCTAGTCTATTATAAAATGGATATTAATATTATTTTAGCCAAAAGATTTACTATAATCTACAACAAATGAAAACTTACAGGTGCCTACCATACAAATATGTAATTTTAGTAACTTGATGCTCTAACTAAGTAGGTAATATAATTATTTTTAGAATCATGTGGATGCATAATGCCTTTATAAAAATAAAAGGTTTTTTCCCCTTAAACCGTGCACCTGCTCTTACCTGAATATAAAAGGTTCGATGTTTCGTTTGTGTGTTAACGTTTTACTATGTTTTGGTTCTCAATTCTAATATTACTCAATTCTAATATTATTTACCTTCTACACAAACCTCACCCAAACACGTAACATAGGTAACTATACAGGGTGTTTAGGCACGTACTTGACTTTAACCAATGATTCCCGACATTATTAGGAGTAAAAAAAAGTAAATTAAGTTTTGATTTCCTGTAGCTTTTTAGATGTTTTTTAAAAAAAAAATCTTCCACACGTCGTCACAGGACACTCAGCCGATTTAAGGAACACGCACTCACCCCATCACCTTAACTGTCCAATACCTCCTGATTTTTTTTTATGTTTTAAGTATAATTCAATGTAATTAATAATTCAAGACAAAATAAGAACCATGTGAAAAATATTCTACAGACAATCTTATCAAAAAAAAGTTTCCTTTCCCATAAGTGACAATTTCATCTCTAAATATATACTTTATATAATTTCTTTATTACTATGTTCATTATTTTATATACGTTTTAGCTACCTACATTTATATCACATTTAACAAATATGAAATATAATTATTTTTTACTTTCTCGCTGCTATGTACTTACTTTCCTATATCTCAAAATACATTGTAATGTACTTTGGGGGACAGTGTTATACTTAGAATTATTAAGAATATAAGTCGATCGACATAGATGGTAGCAGGGGTTCTATCTCTAAGCCTTACCTCAAGCTAGTTCTTACTCTTACTCTCTCATTCACTCTCGAGGCGTGGAGTCAGCTATCAGTTTCTGCTACCATAATTCAGACCGAGACAAGGGGTTCAGTAAAGACAAGGGAGTCAGTTTTCAACGTTATATTATAGCAAATGGCAACGTTACAAGATACAAAGGATTATCACATAGAACATATTTTATACACATGGGGCATAGAAAACATTACAGGTACAAAATATAATCATAACTAAGTTCAATCTCTCTCTCTGAATTTATGTTACAAAATCGGCACTGAGTTTATGAAAGCACATGGAAATTGGATAGGATGGTCAAGCTTACATGGTTCTTCAATCGGTGAGAGAAATGTGGGCGGCCATTGTCCACGTTTAGAGTTTTTTTTTCATTAATCTCTTTCATCCAGATTTTTATTCTTTATTTGTAATAATTTTTATTACTTATGAATAACTACAATAATTTACTGTACACTCTTTTTTCAAACACAAGCTAATGCTTCCATTTAAGGGTAGTATTCAAATCTCACAATATTCACAAATACTATTTTATACGTAAACCTTATTTTTAAAATTGTCTCCGGAAACCAAAATTTCGTTCACATTTTTACTCCAAATAATGTCAGGAATCACTGAGTCAACTCTCTTAACATCCTGTATACGATTTTATTAAACAGTAAGTTTTTTTAGAAATCTTCAGAGGGATTTCATATTATATTCCAAAAGGGTATAAAAATCTATGTATATAATTAGTGACCGCATGGGAGGTTTTTTTATGGAAATAACTCCTTTCATAAAGCCATTCCTCATAACTCTTAACGATCATTTTGATATGAAAAATAGAAAAACGAATTATACCAAATCCGCTCTTTTGTCCATTGGTCATTAGCTTCCATTACGTAGCTAGTTTCAGGCATTAACCCAAAACCTCCTGCACTAATGATCAGAAGCCTGAGGAAAAACCCATTTGTTATTTCGGCCAATCGAAGCTCATCAAGCATTGCGTGAATCATGGCAAAAAAACAACCAGGTAAAATCCCCGGCTATTTTAAATTAACCAGTTTTTTGTTCATAATACCTAGGTACACAGAATATTCATTACATTACAAATTAAAATTTGACAAAGACATTTTGACTTTCAACTTTCAATCCCGACCTGTCTTTTTGGTAAACTTTACAAGTGTTTCCTTAGGTAATTAATAGGTAGGTAGGTAGGTAATTGATAAATCGATTAATTATTGGGAATTTGTTAGTATCCAGACTTAATATTTAGTTGTACCTAATGATTTTATCCTTGACTCATTTGTCGGTAATTTTTAGCTTTAAAGAAGACTATATTTTAAGTCATGTACAGCGTTAAACGTGTATTTACCTACGTTATGTATAATATAATATTATTTTGATCATTAATCCTAACCACGTAATTTACCCAACACACGTGATCAACGAGGTGGTAAAGGAAAAGTATGTATATATCTGTAAAATTAACAAAAATCGACAAAATTTAAATTTAATAGTTCCTATCTACAATGCTACCGCCTTTTGTACCGTCGCAAACCTAGTTAAGAAATATCTTATTAAAATATGTATGTAATTATTTGAATCATTCATATTATTTAGTCTACAGGTGGTACGGGACAAACCCGACATATTTATTAGGAAAAGAGCACGTGTTCTCGATATATTCTGAATAACTAATATTTAATCCTGAAATTGGCATGCTATCAATTTTATTTAGAACGATAATTTTTCTCTAAGTATACTAGCGATTACTAAGCTTCTTTAGAATCAAAAATTTAGATTTCAGAAAACCAAAGTTATTAATATTTTTCTCACATGTCGGCACTGGATTCAAACGGTTCTAACGTCCGTCTCGTCTGTACGGTGCTGCTGGAACGAGGCGGAGCGCGTACCACGTCATCCGTTAGGTTGTAGGTATTCAGCGGTGACGAGTGATAATTTTTTTGTTTGTGCTTAATTGAAAAAATACTTTTTTATTTCCAAATAAGCTCAACAATCGCTGGTTATGTTAGGTTAGGTTAGGAGCGCGTACCACGTCATCCCGTAGGTTGTAGGTATCCAGCGGTGACGTGTGATAATTTTTTTTGTTTGTGCTTAATTTAAAAAATCTCTTTTTTATTTCCAAATAAGCTCAAAAATCGCTGGTTAAAGTCTCTCGCGTTCGTTCTGATACACTGTGCGTAGTATACCTATAAGAATTAGGTATTATTATACTCGTAGCAAATATACAAAACAAAACAAAGGTTTTCCTTTTCTTTGTGGCGGATTCAATCCGTCAAAGATTAATTAGCACATAATGTTATTCCATCAAACAAATTGTTGCAAAATCAAAAAAAATATACTATAGATTGCGAAATATATTTTTTAAAATTATGTTCATTCTTTTGATGAAGTGCAAAAAACAAGCAAATTATTTTTTTTGTAATAATTTCTTTCGGATTTAATAATGCTTAAATAATAATTCTATAGGAATACTAACATATTCAGAATGTCCGGTGTTGTGTTGTAAGATCAGTTTTTTGCCTCAAAGATGGCGGCCATAACCATAAGAAGTTTAGCGCAATAATAAATTTATAAATGATTTTTGATTGATACGAGCAATAGAATATTGACATGCCTTTTCATTTCTTTACTCTCTCATGTATGGGTTTTTCTGTAAACCTTTTTTTAATAATTGACGAATTGAAGAACTTTGTAACGAAGATAAATATCTACAAAAACTGTTTTCAGGAAACGGTTTTCGGTAATACGACAATCTTAAAAGTTAAATGCAGTTCAATGTTACTAAGAGAGTAAAAAAATTATGTGAAAGTCATTCGGGAACAGTGCAAATTATAAATTCGAAACTTATACTTAACTTTGCAGTCAGTGGTGTTGCTATTATGCTACGTATACATACGCGAGCCGAACTGCCGAGCTGTACCTTAACTTATAAGCAGGGCCGGCATTATGTAGCATCAAACAAATAACCGACATACTTAAATTTAAATCATCACTAAAAACATTTCTTTTAAACAAATGTTCCTACACCTTAAATGAATACCTTACATAAATTAAATACCTCTATTTTTTTATTTTTTATTTACATACATTTGTTAACATGTAATTGTTGGGTTATGTAATATAATGTGTATTTGTTGGGTTAGCTGGAAGAAATAGGATGTAACCTATAAGCTATACCCTTTGTACTCTGTATTTTTGTGCAATAAATATTTTTTTGAATTTTAATTTATGCACAAGGCGCAACTGGAGCATTCCGCTCCGGGGGTCGAGTTGCCGAGGCGCCAAGACGCTGATATAACCTAAAACCAAACAGTCCTAACACACCGCCCTTGAGAATATTTTTCATGTAAAAGGCGCTACACAAAATACAAATCATACGAACATTATTGATTAAAGTGATCACCTACCTAGACGTCTACTGGTTTTGACAAGGGGCGCAAAATATTTTAATAGCGCCAGGCGCCGCTTAGCTCAGGTCCTGCTTCCTATACCGTAATTCGTGTTTTGTAGCTGTAAAAATAGTTCTTCCGTTCGTTAGTTCCTCCCCTACTGCAAAGTTATATGAATCAAACTGTGCACTTATTATGGTTTTGAGAAAACAGTCGGCAATAATTTTTGTTTCGTATGTTTTTATTTTAAATCCGTGGACATTTCAGTTGTTCGTTGTTGTAATTTGAAACCGAAGAAATACCCAGCTTTATCATTCCTCTTACGTAAGGTATTATAAGGTGTAATGTAGGTATGACGGGGCTGCGTTGGGCCGATCAGTGGGGGATTTAATAATCCTCTTACTCGCTCTTACAGCACAAATGGAATATGGCGGAACAAAGAAATGTCACGGCCGATATTGGCCGACCCTGAAGGCGCGACGTTCGAAGAGAAACCCGAGGATCGAATGACCAAGCCATATCTCAATCAGTTTCCGTGTCCTAAACCAGTTTCACGCACACTTAAAACCGCTGGAATTGAGTTACTGCACGCATGAGGTCTTGTAAGTTGAGCTTCGAAGAATGGCAAACCACGTTTCTAAAATCCACGCGATTTTAACCAGATGCAAGCAGTTCAAGTCTGATCAAACCGCTAAATTGGGTGCCACTTTGACAAAATGTCTTTTCAACACTTGCGACATAAAAATTACACTCATAAAATATCGTTCCTTATTGCGTTAAAGTCTAACCTTATATATCAATCGTACCTTTCACTCCTGGCGTATATATTATGTAAGTGTGAGCATGATTATCACAAAGG
Organism: Hesperophylax consimilis; assembly: GCF_061612785.1. NCBI lineage: Eukaryota > Metazoa > Arthropoda > Insecta > Trichoptera > Limnephilidae > Hesperophylax > Hesperophylax consimilis. The sequence goes on along the minus strand of NC_142841.1, from coordinate 19,105,479 downwards.
AAAAATAGCAATCAGCTGTTTCATAAAAAGGTGTAAATTATTTGTATGGCTGTCACAATGGTAAGCATGACCACCGCAAAAATAATGTTAAAATGCCAATGTAAATGTAAGTTACTTCCAAGCAATAAGGGCGTTAATTCCTCATTTTTTGATATATTGTGAGGGTGAATAATCGGTGAGAGGCAGGAGATGGGAAGATGACCGATAGGCTACTCATATCAGGTCACTAAACAACCTAAACACGGATAATGCCATTTGAAGCAAGTTTTTCATCCTGAATATGTTACATTTATCAGAGAATATTTATCGCTTTGCCGAATATTCTTGATAAATTCAACCACTACTTATTTAAAAAAAATATATATATATATGTATTTGAATTGCTGTTTTAATTTAAAAAAAATATTTGGTTTACTTCGCAACAGTTGTATAAACACAGTTGTTCTAATGCGTTACGTAATTTCGAAGAAGCCATGTTGCGTTATTATTGGTGCAAAAAATGGCGACAATTTTATGTAGGAACTATCCAAGTAACTTGTAATTACTATTCCAGCCTTGGGATTCGCTTGTCTATATTGGTCTATTGAAATTAAAATCACCGCGTCACCTGAAAACAGGGATGTACCTGCCTTACGCAGAAAAAAAACAATAGGTACTTCCGTGTTTAGTAAATAACTTTAAAAAAACTGGCTTCTCGTTTGACAGAGTACCGTCGGAAAAAGATAAATCTTTGTTAAAATACTACTTTAAAGTTTATATTTACTCGAAAACAAAGAGGCCTAAATTTCTGTAATTAATAATGTCTATCCTTCCTGTCTTCATCCGATTATCAATACTTTTTGATGGATTTTCTCTAACTGAGCAATTTATTAACGGAACAAAGTAAATGGCTATATGTCATATTTTTGACATGTCAAAATACATTTCTTAGTTCTATTTCTCATGATAAGAATGACAATAAATAGTTGCGTTGTTCTCGAAACATCAGACAGAAACAAACTGAGAAAATTTCAAGACATCAGAACTCACCGTTTATGAATTTTGTTCATCCAGAAAACAGAGTTTATGCTAACATTTAGATAATTCGGAAATAATGAAACTAATAACGTAGTTTTTAATAATGGTTCTAGTAGATCAATATTACGTTCTGAATTTCAGTGAAAGCCTCTCACTACAATTTAGAGGTTCAAATGTTTATGAATTTTAGTAAAAAATCGAATTTTGTACTTCTCACTGTGCAACAGAACAGTTAACAAAAAATAAACGCAAATAAATCAAGAGCATATTTTTTCATTAATTAATTTGTCTCAGCCCTGTTTCGACAATACCTGCCTCCTAGGTAACCACTGTATCCATCTGAGCTCAAGACGAACGCGGATATAATGTATAATAAATGATTCCAATTCAAGGTGGTACGACAACCTACCTACAATTAATTCAATGCTCTCCAAATAGCAAAACATTAAATACGATACTGCATACTTTGTGAAAAAAACTATTCTTTTAATAGAATTGTAGTTTTTTCATGGTCCTTCAAAGATAATGGGGAAAATTTGACTTATTGGGGCAGTGCTCCCTAGCTTAATACTATACCTTTAGTTGTATTTACTTTCAAAAGCATTGTCACTCTGTTCATAAGGCAAACAGTTGTCACACGTTAACAGGAAAAATACGTTAAAATAAATACGTTGGTCCCTGAAAACTTGGAAATGATGGTTATTACTAGTATTGTACGGGAATATCACAGAAAATGACAAATTGGTGGCTCTAAGATCACCTGGTATGATTTCTTAATAATCTCTTAATAGTATGAAGCAAAGTCGCTATACGCGCTTGTCTGTTTATACGCTCAGTTCTTCTAAACTAGGCAACGAGTTTTGATAGGGTTTTCACTATCATTTAGAGAATTCTTGTTTATTTCGGAAGATTTATTTTTATTCATGCATATTATATTTATAAATATTAGAGAAAAGTCGATGTTTGTAATCAAGTTGTAAAAAAATATTTTCGGGCTCTTACATTGCTAACACTGGCTAAAACTTATGAGATTCATCAAAATAATGTACTACTGAATTATATATGTTAAGGCGATGCACTTTTTGGTTTGAACATTTGGTCGCCTAGAAATGTTTCAGATGCTTAATTAAATAATGCGAGTAGAATACATCTTTTTGAAATAAAAATAATCGAGTATTTTTGAGATAAGTCTTTTAATAAGCCCAGAAAAAAATAATGTATAAGGCCTATGAAAACTGTCTTTAAAGTTGATAATCTCCTACTTAAGAACCCATTTTCGGTTATGATTTTATTGTATAGATTGGCAAATAAAGTTATTTATAAAATGATCGGGAAAAAATTAAATATTTATGCCTGAACATCCACAAAATAAAATAAAAGGCACTTTTTGGCCATGTTTTTCTCTTACATAAATCAAAACAGGTGGATGGTGTTAAGCGGGAATTTAAACCTTATCGCCATCTACATAAGGGGTTTTATTGATAACGACTCGATTTAAAATATTACACGACGTAGGGCATCGTCTTAAAAGGCCTCACAACTTCAAAACTTTACCCCTAACCATTTATAAGTCCCCGAGCAACGCCGGATACACGTCAACTAGTTATTGTATTTATTCCAGTCATAATTAAACATGGAAAATATACATAAATAACTAAATTTTTATTTTTAAAGTATTACCCACAGACATAGGAATTAATAGACGAGAAGATAATGGCGAGGGGTAAAATCAACTGTTGAAGAACGAAGGGGGTGAAGCTGACTGTGATTCGTCAATAAATCAATCTGACAGTAAATAGGCATCTCGCATTATAATATCACCATTTACTTCTTAAAAGTAAAATCTGCTTTTGAATGAATAGACATTTTTACATGGGAGCGCAAATTACTCGCCACGTTATGAACTAATTTGCGAAGTCCAAATTCGGCAAAGTAAATTTCTTCTGTTTGCAGAGTCGTAGTTAGTTTCAGAGTATTTAGTTAAGACACTTTTACAAATGTTTCATAATTTACTTACCCCAGTAAACAACGATGAGCACACTTGAGAATCGCTACATTGTGATGTGATAGTATATGTTTCTAAAACTGATCCATATAATACGGTGTGAATAAGCTTAAAATAGAGTAAAATAATGCTTACTTATGGAATGTAATACGACAATTGGGTTTATTCTCTTTTTCACATCTATTTTTACAAGTTTTCATATCACAAGTCAACATTTTGCCGTGTTATTTCGTAAAATGAACCGATGATGCCTCGACTATAGTTCGCACAAGAATGATGACGTCACGTTTTCAAATTTCACTTGAGGCCATACGCGAGCCCAGCCGGCTCCAATGGAACCGGTATGGGGAGTGGGGATAATACGCTTTTAATCACTTAGGGCAGGTCTACTAATATTCATATGTCTATGGAACCCATTCAAATGATTAAATCTCTGTTTAAATTTATAACAGTTTGTCATAGAGTGATTGATAAAATATTCCTTTGGAAATGTAAACTTACCAGCGATCGGATATATGTAATTATACATCGATTAAAATTATTCCAATTATCAATTAGTCACAAATAGTTGCATAAATTACTCGAACACTTGTCGGCGTCATGTTAAATGTATCACTTAAATAATTAATTTCTTGTTTTCGAAAAGAAAAACCTGATTAAATATGAATACATGATCATTAAACCTTGTCAATACCCAATACTTTTATGATATTTGTAGTGTTTTCCGTTGTTAGTATTATTCTAATGTCCTCCAAAACACCTTCCATTCTTGCTTTAGACGTTTTATTACGTTTCGTTATTATTTAAATTATATTTTTACCAGCCATTACTATTCAAATTAAATGAATCAGGTTGAGTTATAGTAAATATTAAATAATTTGTTTCATCTGATAAGCTTTGCCGTGTTTATTACTTTCACCAAAGACGTCAGTGCCAACTATCATTTTCAATGACATATTATTTGTATGAACCTTGTAAGATGATTCTTGTCATGTTAGAAAAAACTTTCTTTTTAACTTATTTTTAAGATTATACCAATAAATCTAAATGAATCATGAAGCAGTACAAGACACAGAAAAAAAAAGATAACGGACACAACTAGGAATCGAACCCAGGATCTCTTGTCTTAATATGTTAACACCAAGTATCCCATTTAAATATAAATAGTGTATGTTTATCCGAGACACTATCTAGGTTCCAAACCAATTTAATTAGAAACATTGTTTCCATGAAAAAGGTAGATGCCAAAAATATGAGAAAAAAATTGTTGTAAAATGATATTCTTATTTCTGAATTTGAAATATGAGTTCAACAAATATGACAATTACTAAATAGGTCCCAATGGTCAAGTTGGTGAAGACGCCTTTCATGGTTAAGATGGTTAAGACAAGAGATGCTGGGTTCGATTCCTAGCTGCGACCGTTATTTTTCTATGTCTTGTACTTTTTCATGTTTAGATTTATTAGTATAATCTTCTTCTTCAATGATATACATGTCATATTAGTTTGAAGAAAAATAGCAATTTATTGTATGTGTTTGGGGAATTTGGATTGGTATATCCATGATAGGTAACATACAAGAACCTTAGATAGGTACTGAGTACTGATATTACATTTTATGGGGTTCGAAAATAATGGGAAATGTACAAGGATCCTTATTACCTATCCCATATCTTGATGAAGTTGACTGTGTTTTAGGGGGACTTAACTAATCTATGATATCACAAAACTTTTGATTTGAGATATGCATTGACGTCAATGCTTTGTTTTATCTCGATTCGTCCATGTGAATTGTAATTAGTTACATTTTTTAATATAAAATCTCATCTAATATTTATAACATGCAAACAGCACTTTCGTGGAAATTTTTATTGTAATGCTAAAAAAACACATCAAAACAACAAATGGTGTGCGATTACAACCGACAGCTCCGTCGTCAAACAGATTTCTGTATGTAAAATATATATTGTTAAAATCTATTTATCCGTGGTTGAGTGGTTACGATCCTGGGCTACGAATTCGGAGGTCGCGAGTTTAATTGCGGCGTGTGCAAAAAAAAAATCATTTGTGTTATTTCGCCATTTATTAAATTATGGTAAAAATATAGTATTTTAGCGTCACATTCCAGAATTGTAGATACTTTCGGTTCGTACTGGTGAGACTACCATTCAGATTCGAAACTTTGCTTGAAATTGCTTTAGCTGTGTTTAGTGACTATATCGGAATAGCCAGGTAATTCCCCATCTCCCTCTTCCCCATCTAATTTTCTCCCCACTCCCTTGAGCCTCACAATATTCCCCGACTGGGGATGCCATAGTCTTACTGGCTTGAGAGCAGTTGGGACTCTTCACTATAAAAATAAAACAAGAAAATCTTGTCATATAATGTATATTATATGCCAAGTAATAATTGCCTTTGTTTGTCGCATAACATGACGATAATTATGACTTTATGATCATTAGTTTTACTGGTTATTATCATATTTTATTGTAAAATAATATCATTTAATTTTAATTACTAATTTATAATATTTTATCTTGATTTTCTAATTTTAGATCCATTTCCATTTGCGTATCAGATGATCGTTCATATTAATATAGCTAATATGAATCAGGGACAATAATATAGCAATCATATTGTATAAGGTTCGAGTGAAAAACTGTATAGAATTAATAGTTATGATCTGATATTTTTTTTGTAATCTTTCATTCCGATATTGTAATGTTTCGTTAATATTGTGATGACAAAATGTGTGTAGTGATACACATTTTATTGCAAAAATGTATCATTTTGGCGAATATTTACTATCCAAGCTTTCAATATAATTCTATATCTTGCGCTAAATATAAAAAAAACGTCACTATTTGCCAAGGGCTTGGCAATATATTAATAGCACACGGGATTACACTGTATTATGTAATCAAATATTATGAGAACAATACCAAATGTCAGGTGTGACGTAATATCACCTTTAGTGATGTCATTTTATTGGATTATAGATATTGGAACAATATTTATTGGTAAATGGAACTTGCTCAAACAAATGGCATATATAGAGGAAAATTATATTTTATTAAATTCCTATGTGAAGAAACTTCTTTACCTCCATAGAGTGCTATTTTATCCATCTGATATATATAAATATATTATGTTGATGTTTACTACCATTTTCCTACTGTATTAATAATAATCGTGCTTTCGACATATCGTCATATCGTTCACGATATGGCGATAAGGCTTAAATTCCTGCTTAACACCATCCGCCTCTTTTGATTTATGCAAGAAAAAAACATGGCCAAAAAGTGCCTTTTATTTTATTTTGTGGATGTTCAAACATAATTTTTTTTTATCAGTTTATAAATAACTTAATTTGCCACATTATACAATAAAATCATAACCGAAAATGGGTTCGTAAGTAAGAGATTTTGAACTTTTAATCAGTTTTCATAGGCCATTAAACTATTTTTTTCTAGGCTTATAAAAAGACTTATCTAAAAAATACTCGATTATTTCAACGACAAAGACGTATTCTACTCGCAGTATTTAATTAAAGCTTCTGAAACATTTTTAGGCGACCAAATTTTCAAACCAAAAACACATGATTTTGCATTACTACGTATGGCATCGCCTTAATTTATTATATATTATTGTATGTACTTTGTGGGATTGCACAAACCTCCCCACACTTCGGAATAAACAAATTATTATTATTGTAAAATTACACTAAAAAGTGCATTGTTTTGTTGGCAATAGAGGTCGCTACATGTAAAATATTTATTAAGAAGAAGCTAAAAGCCAAAAATGTGTATATTCTTGGTATACCTTATACTGTAGGTAATAGGCGTTAAAATCGCTTGACAAACGGAGTCAATAAACGTTCGATTTCAAGCACCAAACTGGTTTTGATTAATTTTTTAAATAATTTTATAAGAAAGCAAATAAATTTAAATAGTTTTTTTTAAAGTTGTTTCCTTTACGCGTTCATACTTTTTTGTAGTTTTTTTAGTACTTTACATTTACTATTAAAAAATATATTTTTTTAGTAGTTTACATTTTTATATTTTATTGAGTATTTTTTAAATTTTATTTGTATTCTACTCCAGCGAAACTATAGGAAAACCTTCAATTTATATTATGCTTTTATATTCTTTGTATTCATAATGTAAACCAATTCGTTATAAAGATTAATTAAAATAGTTCGTTTGGTTGAGTTGGAAAAGGGTTTCATAAATTAATATACTACAGTGATAGGTGTTATTTTTATGAAATTAATTTTAATGTTAATGCAGAAGTTGATTGATTATAATGCCTATATTAATCACTCAATAATTTTTTTTACACAAAATCTAAAAGTGCATAGTGATTTTGTATTAGGCACCTACATTAAAATTATTAAACCGAACTGCGTAATGCAAAACTGATCACCGAATAATCATTATCAATTTATTATTATTAATTATTTTTATCCACACACTTGATTTTTGGTTTTTCCATTTAGGTTTACATAAAAACACAAAAAAATATGCATTGGTTAGTATAAATCATTCCATACATTCTACTTTCCGTACAAGTGTGCTCAGGATATAATTTTAGGTCAACATTTCGCAATTATTATTCTTCTTACATACGTACCTACATAATTTTTTTTCTATGGCAACTCCAACGTTTCATTTTAAATATTGTAAATTCAGAACTCAACTGTTGCGAACTATTGAGTCCTTTCGATTTAAGAGTACCTACTCGACACACTAGGCATAATTACCGATTTCAGTGTCACCATCCACAGACAAATTACGTATCAAACTCGTCAATTCCTCGCCTGCGTAGTTTAGAAAATGAATATGCCATTGATATCGACATTTTGAATGTATCGAATAGCGAAAGTACTTCTATGTCAAGATATTATTTCTGATAATCTTAGTTTATGATAATAATAATAAATATTTTTTGTCATTCAAATTGTAAGCTACTATGCAAGAAATTATTATTTTTGCAACCACTGTTAAAACCCTTATGTACGAAATTGTGAACATTTCAATGTACCCAATGTAAAAGCCCCGCAGGGGTAAAGTTTTACTGTAGTCTGTTGCTTCTTCGGCGGTCGTTTTTTTATATAACAAGTCTATTAAAGCGATGCACTACGTCGTGTAATATTTTAAATTGAGCCGCTATCAATAACAACCCTTACGTAGATGGCGATAAGGTTTAATTTCCCGCTTAACACTATCCGACTGTTTTGATTTGTGCAAGAAAAAAAAATGGCCAAAAAGTGCCTTTTATTTTATTTTGTGGATATTCAGGCATAAATATTTTTTTTCGATCATTTTATAAATAACTTAATTTGCCACATTATATAATAAAATCATAAACGTAAATGGGTTTATAAGTAGGAGATTTAGAACTTTAAATCAGTTTTCATAGGCCATTAAACTATTTTTTTCTAGGCTTATAAAAATACTCTAATATTTCAAAGGGGAAGATGTATTCTACTCGCAGTATTTAATTAAAGCATCTAAAACATTTCTAAGCGACCAAATTTTCAAACCAAAAACACATGATTTTGCATTACTACGTATGGCTTCGACTTAAACCAACATCCAAAAATCGTGTCAACCACTGTTCAAATTCAAGCAGAATTCAATATTTTTCAATTTTAAAAGCTGATTGAAAAACCACGCCAGGACCGTGCTAAGCTAACTGGAAGAGCTAGTGACTCACCAGCTCATATGAGATAGACTCACTAGTGACTGGACTCTGGCGTGTAAATACAATTACTATAAAATACTAAATACGTAAATAATCTCAGCCAGCGCACCATGAAACCATAGCCAGACTATCTCGAAAATGCGAGTTTGCCTAGCGCAGATAATTCGTGAGTCATGAAGTTAGGAAATTGCTTTGAATCATATTTAATAAGGCCGCTTCGAGTAATACGTTACACAATCACATGGAACAAAATGTTTTCCACGATGAGTCAAATTTTCATTGACCAGAGCAGAAGCATATTGTTTACATTTTCCCAGGATTTGCCGTGCGTTATCAGGTAGTAGGTTTAATTATCTACCTTAACGACATCTGTTTGCATTAATGAATTTTGTGTTGATGTTTTTAAGAAGCTTCCTAGAAATATCAAATGAAATAACACAATAAAATTTGTTATACCTGCGAGTTAATGTCTTGTTTTTCATATTTTTTTGTTTTGATCTTTTTTTCGAAGAACTAATGAGCCAGGAAAATGACAATGGGTTTTCCTGAGGATATAGACGAGTGGCTTGGTTCTGAAAATGCAAAGTTTTATTATATGAAAGTGTAAATGTATTCCCTATGTTGATCGAACTCATATTTATTTTGTTGATTACATTTTCTAAGTCGGTACGACCTGATACGCAGAAAGATAATGTTAACATACCAGTATTAAAAATTATTTCGTTATCAGTTATTTTCTTTTTTTATTTGTGTTTTGAAGTGTTTTTATTCTTGCAATTGATTGAAATGAAGTCATTCATCAATATTATTTAAAAATTTCCATATACCATTAATAAGTACAGGGTTTTCCAATAAGAGGTATTATTTTGATATTCAATCGTAAAAGATCAATGGTTTCGTTGCTTGTGTGGCACGTAGCGCCGTCTTGTTGAAAGTAAACGTTGTCCAGATCAATACCACCCAATTCCGGCCATGAAAAATCATTAATCATCTCTCGATAGCGCCATCCATTCACCGTAACTGTTGCTCCAGCCTCATTTTCGAAAAAGTAAGGTCCAATGACACGGCCGGAGCATAAACCGCACCAAACAGTCACACGTTGAGAATAGAAAGGCTTTTCATTTGATTCACTCAAGTGAATTTTAATAATTTCAATGCGTTGTTGAAGCGTGTATTGTCCCATTTTTATTAATGGCGTAGTTTCTACTTATCAAATGTCAAAAAATGACAGCTTCAAAAGTAACATTTACCGAAATAGCGGGCTATTCAAAATAACACCTTTTATTGAAAATCATTTATGTGTAAGGATCACTAGGTCCTTTGACAAGTATGGAAATGCTTACACTTACTATGTAAGTAGTAAGTACCAAGATGGCTAGGTACCGATATCTCCACACTAATGAGATTTATAAGCACGGGTAATTCCATCGGTAAATAACAAGTCTTATGACATTTACCCGTGTACAAAGCCTTTATAAGGTAGAGTATTTCTAGGAGCAACGATATTGATTCTTCAATATACGTCATGTTTTCCATTGAAACTTTTCAATAATATTTTTAAATTATGAATGTCTATTGTTTTCAATAATTTATAATCCTTATGTCAAAATAGTAGACCCAAAATAATTAAATAATTAGGAATAATTTGTATGTAGACGACGATAGTTATAGTACCATATGTATCTGGTTTTAGTACTGCCGCCCCGAGAACCATTTATTAACTAACAACTCTGACATAGGACAACCCAAGTAGTCCACTACGTTTGGTGAATTAGCAGGAGTGCCCGAGTTCCCAGGTGCCAGGGGTGTGGTTTGTCTAGGTCTTGATGGCGGATGCGTCAGAAGGCACTGGTTGAGGTAGACCGTTTGACCTCTTCAGCAGGACTCTATCGATCCATCGCCAGGACACACTGACACCCAGATTCCTACCAACCCCTCATGCCTATTTCCTTCCTAGAACTTCCTTTCCTTCATTTCCTTAAAAAGAACCTCCGCACGCCATTCCCTAGGCTATGAGAGAAAGTGTTGAGTTAATGAAAAAAATCTCAATAATGTAGTTTCTCTCAGTATCATTATGTACCTACTACTTTTGGTTTATATTATTTATCTACTTATATGCCTTTTGACCTTCTTATGTGAATAGCCATGTAATATTGACAATATTTGATGTTCCCAATACTAATTATATGTTGTCTTTTCAGATTCAGAATTATCAGGACTCTCGCATCTGGGTATGTTTTATTTATTCTCACTGACCACTACTTATCAAAAGACTTTGACATTGTTTTTTATGTTATTGTTAGGACAACTGTTATACAGTAATACGTAGAATATCATTATCTTGTAACCGCAATCAATTTTTATTAACATGAAATAATGCGTCCAGCGGAAAACAAAACCAAACGTTATCTCTACTGGTTTCGGGTAAAACCCAGGGATTATAGAATTATAAATCAAATATGTATAAACAAATCTACGTCAAAACTTATCTTTTTACATAATATGAATTTTGTGATGAAATTTCGATAATAATAAAATAAATTAAATTTGAAAAAATCTTCCATCCTGAAACTAATTACAGATAACCTATATTTTATTATCTTGAAGCGGTTTTTTGTTGTTTAATTAATTAAAAATTATAGTAAAATGATTTCTTAGAAGTTCAACTCATTTAATTATTCAGTACTTTTAAAAATTCGATAATAATTGAACTATAATATTAAATATCTTGAGAAAATTCACTTTACTATATAAGTGTATATTTTTATAACATTGGTGTTACAGGTTGAAATGTTTATATATTTTTAAAAGGTACTAATCACTTACATTATTTAATGCTAATTGCATGATTTTATTGCTTGTATTATGTTTTTCCTCCTAAAAACAATCCGGACCTATTCAAGACGCACATTAATAACTTCATGCAGCCCCTACCTCAACCCGCCTCACGAAGCTGCCCAACCGGGTGGTGACATAGTCCCCCTGCCTTTACACTACACGTACAGGGGCACTCGTGTAACGTGTCACATAAAAAATAAGATTAAAAATCGCCTTTCTTGAGCTCTGGTACAGATAAACTGTTTGAGAACTGTATTGATAGTGATTGGTACCATACGTGCTCAATTTATTACTGTGATCAATAATTGGCTATTCAATTGAAAAGCATTTCAGTAATCTATATACACAATAAATTTGTCAGTAAATACGATGGTACTCGTTAGGAATTTAGGCCCTGTTCGTGTACTAGGTAATATAATTTATAGATGAAATTTTATGTATTAGAATCCAAACTAATATATATTTTTTAATTTCAACAACTCTAGAGAAGTATATTTAATTCCACACTTTTATCTCGATTTAATTCAGCATAATGCGGGTTTTTTATATTTACGTCAATCACGTATATGTTTTCAAATACGTCATTCAAGAAAAACTTTTCTTTTATGTTTTAATTCAATAAAAGCATTAAAAACGAATCTTTAGTCTAATGCGATGTACCCAATGATAAACATAACACATTATTGTTGAAGTTATAAATCAAATGAACATAAACTAATTAGGATCTTATGAATGGTGATGTATTTACCTTTTTTAAATTGCTTGGGTTTAACCTTTCATTAAAATCTTATTGGAAATATTGCAATGACTAATTGGAGGGCACTATAAAAGTATTATCTATACACGTGTTTAGAATATTTTATAACGGTAGTGTTTACAATTTTTTGGTTTAATTTAGTGCATATTGAATATAAAATCTCAACTGACGTGTAAATGTTACGTGATAAATATAACTAACTAACTATCACGGCGTTTCTCCGCGAGGGTAGGCAGAGAGGACGGACGTCCAAACAACTCGGTCTTGGCACACACTTCTTGCCTCATTCACATTCATACATACTCTTCTATTATTATTACTCTCGACATGGCCCGACTCAACTATCTGATTCACTTAATCGTGCTATGACTTCCTCGGGCGTCCCCGACTTCTGCTATCATTCTCATGATAAATGTAATGCATGTAATTATTTCTAGAATCTATTATTGTTTTTAAACAATACTAAGATTATGTAGGCTTGTAACTTGTAATATTTAAATTATATTAATGTTATGATTGAGTTAGTTCTTAGGTGTATCATATATCAATAAATATATCAATAATAATAGCATTTATATACCGTAGATGTATGACATTTGTGCGCTTTACTTTGAACAGTCTGTATCAATCTATAGATTACACTAATTCTGATCCGATAATTCATCTATAATAATTGATATCCTATTAATTTTGTTTAAAATCATAATACAGGATGCACCTATCTCAGATAGAATTAATAATATCTTTCGGGAACTGCACTTAAACTATTAATGGCTCTTTACCTTACTACGTCTTCTTATATTGTCTTTGAATGATGGGTTGTTATTATTTATTTTAAACTGCTTTGTGCACCGATAACAAGTCGTTAAAGGCTAGAAGAAAACAAGTGAAAGAATACTGTTCTTAGATAATTGTTCAACGTTTTTATATTAAAAATATAAAATTCTCGGAAACACCTAAAGACGTGTAATTTTATCGCTACCCACCCTTAGAATGGTTGAATCAATCTCTCATTTGGTCTTGAGTTAAATATAACATCTCATATGCAATATCGATATTTTCTGAAACTAAATAACTATTTTCCTTTTGTGGACCTTTGGGAAGAAAGAGTATCCCTAATAGAAATACTATTACTGGATATGACAGGTTATGACGTCAAGGCGCTGAAACTAAAATTAAACGATACACAATAGTGACGAAGCTGAAGAAAGTAAACAAACTTTTATTTGTAGGCAAAAGAGAAAATTCGAAAAGCATCTGTTTTTACCTCTTTTCAGGGACAACAAACTGACAGAAACGAGCGTTTCTTGGAACTTACATTGCCTATTATTTTTTGTAACAATATTTAGTTTAGACTCCAGAAGTACGTCTACTTTTCCAAGGTACATGTTAAAATAGCTTTTACGAACCAGAAAAATCGGTTAAAGTGTTCAAAAGCAGTATTTACCTTTACATGAGAATGCAAAATAAATTCATCTATCTGATGCTGATGAAGCGATGACATTCCGATTAAAGGAATGTTGAGGGATTGTATGAAGTAGGACGGGGTGGAAGGTAGAAGGGATTAGAGATGTTTGAAAGTACCTGGCTGTTCAGATCTGGTGGCAATAAAGCCTTTGTTAATTGTGTTACATTCTTGCGTGGCTTTCATACTCATTATTTCAATGCATCACAAGAAATATTGGTTTATTATAGTGCGCATAAAAAAAGATATTTTATTCTGTGGATATTGTCAATAATACCAAGGTGGTTAGTTAATATAAAATGACCATGGTTCGAAATATCCACATTTACAGTAGGTAATTAATAATACCTACTGTATGCATTATTATCACTATTTTTACTGCGTTTCATAAATAAATGATTATTTTGCATGCAAATCAACACTCATTAATTAAACATGCACAGGCAAAATGTATTGACACTTTTGTTCCAGTGTTTGAATCAAGGATAGTTGATGTTTGATTTTTTCATGTAAATACTGAAACATTGTTTTGCGTTTAAAATTCGCAAATTCCGCGACGTACATTTTTTTCTTGATAATATTATTAAATTATTATTCGACCGAAATTACTGGAATAACGATATAAATGACTTCGACGTCTGGCTTTGAATAAAAAAATAGCATTTTAATTGATGGCTCAATATTTTTACAAGTTTTTTAAAATTTGCTTTTCGTTTTCAAGGTATAATTAATATCTGCAGAAGCATGACATAATCTTAAAATGATCTTTTTTCAATTACTTGA